>NW_026020539.1:3887382-4110282 GCF_900185275.1 Solanum verrucosum
ATTTAATGAAATTTATTTTGCCTTATCCAAAGAAAAAAGGAGAAAGAAAAAGATGGTTTGGTGCACCTTTTGTAAAGCACCTTCTTGTACAAGTGGACATTTGTGCTACTCTTATAAACTTCTTGTTGATGTATTTAACCCTTTTTGTCTATAAAAACAAAAGACCATGATTTTTAGGAAGCCCATAGCTTATTAACTTCATCTCAATTTACCCCTTCATGGCCTGGGCTTATTAAAAATTACTTTCAATGTTTCTCAATGAGTTTTTGCTTATTTGTTTTATATGTGTATAGCTATTAATGTAGTTGTTTAGTTAATAATCTGTTTTTTTTCATTTTCATTTGGGGTCATGTGAACTTCACATACACGAAATCCTCCAACATTGCTGCCATTTTTTACCATATTAGAAGGTAACTATGAATCTTTACTTTTTTAGTTATCTAACGCCTTTTGGATGGGATGTACTAATATTAGTATCAGTACAAAGTGTTGTGAAGAACTGCAGTAGAAAAGAAAAAATTCCCAAGAATCAAGATCATGATAGAAATACTTCTTCTGAAAAATTATATAAGACCCTAAGCATCAAAACTTGATGTGTATGAAAAATCTTTCATTTGTAAAGATGTAAATGAAGTGATACATACTCATAATTCTTTTTTCTTATACATAACTTGGCAATTCTAGTTTTAGCACTTGTTTCCTTGTTTGAAATTTTGCACTTTTCTCTTTGCTTTAGTTTTTTCATGAGAGTTTTTGTTTTGAGTAGCTCGGTTATATTTCTTGGCCTGTAAATGTTCTAGATGGCACTGATCCACATGTGGTGGCAAAGTCATTGCATAAGTTTGTGAACTATGGGAAGAGAAATAAACAGTCGGTGGCTGAGTTGCTAGTAACGTTGTTAGCCAAGGTACTGTGAATCCGTTAAATCTGTCCTCATCTTCAAGAGACTCCCATTCCCCGGAAAACATCCAGTTTTTTGGCTCATTATTGTCTCATTTCATTGCAGTTATTGTCGGTTGAGAAGTTATGGGCAAAAGGACTATGTGCAAGTACCTATGAAGCATCTGGTCTATGACTAAAACATGGGACTGCAAAGTTTGTTGCATCAGTGTAGTTATCTTTCACTTATTGATGTCTGTTGTGCTAAGTAATCTTTGAAGTGTTGTATTAATGGATTATAGTGATCTTTACAGGTTGAGGATTTCACTGATCGGTCTCAAAATGCTGCAAGGGTTGTTGGGAAAGCAGAAGTGCAACACATATACAAGTGTATCCAGCGTACTAGCGAATACATTTTTACTTTTATGGATGGCCTTGTTGAAATACCACATTAAAATTTTAGTTGTTTGGACGTGCTACCCCCTTTGAAGACAGTTCTGAGACAAGGAACATTATAGAAGATGGAAATGCAACCACTCTTCCTTGTAGAGATATCAATAAGCCGGATCAAAGTAAAGAAAGCCAAAAAGGAATTCAGTCAGCTATACCTTTTGAGCCTATCACAACAAAAATAAAATGGTCTATTGAAGGTTGGGAATGATTAACTTCAGTGAGTTGTGGACAGTCAAAACGAAAATGGTCTACTGAACGTTGGGAAGGAGTACGTTTAGCGAATTGGGGACAGCCTAAAGAGGATGGTGCACCACCCGACTCTCATTGGTCAAAAGGAAAATGGTCTACCAAAGGTTGGGGGAAACCATCTTTAGAGAATTGGGGACAGTCAAATGGGGACAATGTACCACTAGACTCAATCTGGACAAAAAGGAAAAGATCAGATGAAACCCAGGGAGAAACTTCTTCTTCTCAGTGGTTGGAAAAATTCGACACAAAAAGTTGGCCCAAAAGAAAACATAACAATAAGGTTGTGCGTATCTAGTTGAATCATCTGCAACAACTTTTACATTATTGGTAGGACGTAGGGAGTATTTCTTATAAGCTAGGTAACGTAACCATCGTCATCCTCTTATTTTAGTAATGGTTCGTTAGGACATTTTCTACAGATCGACCTAGCAATGACCTTAGCAAGATGGAATGTTAACTGCTCAATGTACATTTAATTTTATGTACCTTATGAACATCAAGTTATTTAAGCAAAAACAGATTCTCAAGAAGCCAATTCTCTCTCTCTTGATCTACTTTACTATAAAAAACAAAGGACATAGTAGATTTCATTCACATTGTTAATAAATGTCTCAAATAAATGTTACCCAATTTGATGTGTAGAGTTATTCGATACTTGTGCTGGCAAGAGATAGCAAATCTTCGATATAATAGTCGAAATGTGTCTGATCTGAACCCCGCACCATCATTATAAAAAAAATCAACAAATAAGGACAATCAATCAAAAAAGTTTCATCAAATTTCTATGACAGTAGAAACTTGATTCCAATAAAAAACATACTAAAAGAAACAATGTTTTTAAGTTCTAGCTGAACTTAGCAAGTCAAGCCCGGTGCAGAAAGCATCCTGCATTTATGCAAGGTTTAGAAAATTTATTTAACAACATAGTCTGATATAATAATAATAATAAAAATCTAAATTTTGTCTCCCCTAACAGTCTTAATATCATCAACAATAGATCTAGTATCCATTGAAATACCAGCAATCCCTCTTTTTGAAAATCCAGCACAATATAGCCCATTCACTCCTTTCCAATTTATCAATGTGCCAATTCAAGGAATATTAAGCTATAATCCTGCAAACAAAAGAAAAAAAAATTGTACATTATTTGAGACAATGATGGTAAAATTAATAGTAAGTTAAATTAGTAACCAGGAAAACTTATCAAGAAAGACTTATCCGCACACGATATTTACAAGCAAGTGGAAAATTTCAAGACTCAAATTTAGAATTAAAAAAAAAGAACATAGTGATAATTTGCAAAACATACCTTTAGTCATTTGGTAGCAATATTCTTGCATCCAATAGCCAAAATGATTGCATCAAATTGATGTTCATCTCCATTGTGAAACACTACTGTATGTTCCTTTATTTATGATATTTAACAAATTACCTAATAATCAATTGACCAAGAGTTATTTCACAAAAAAAAAGCAAGTGTTATTTCTTTTTTATAATAGATTATTAATGCATTTCAGATGAACTATTTACACAAATATACTGTATTAACCGAAATTACTAAATTCTACCGATTTCGTAACTATAACAGTTCAACCGTTGTCCATGAAAATGAACATGTATTTTTATTCTTCCTCATTAAATACTACTACTAGGTTCTTGGTAGTAATCAAATTTGAACTCGTGATGTGTGCCTAACCATACATCACATGTTGTACTTTTACTATTAGATCAAAACCCTTGAAAAAACTAAAGCGATCAATTTTTCACATAATATTTCTCAAAATAGAATGAAATAAAATAAAGATAGTATCATACCTTCATCTATCCAAGTTTAATCTTGTCAATGGCATCAACATCAATTACTAGGGATCTACCTTTTGATATCTTAACAGAAAATGGGCCTTCTTCTGGTTGTGGTATTCCTAATTCTTCTAAATTTCCCAATTTAAATTTTGTGCACTTTACAACTAAAGTATCAACCAAAGATGTTGGTAAATATTTTAGCAACAACATTGCAGTATACACCATCTCCCTTGTTAGAATATGAATCTGTAAAAACATTAGGATAAAATATATTAAATCTTTTAGAATTAACAACCATATTTATTAAAAATATAATTGATTGTGCATATAAAAAAGTTGCATAATCTAACTATAGAAAAGTTATAGCACTTTGGGAAAACATCATGAACTATAATGTACATATTTACGGGTGTAAGTTTCATATTTTAACGATATATTAAAGAAGAAGTACAAAATTATATCAATTATAAAATAAATGTATATAACTTGTAGTATTCAAAAACATATATCAAAGTTGGTAACTGGGTTTTGCAAGGGTTCTAAAAAAAGAAATATATATGAGTAATGCACGAAAGATTATACTAAAAGAGAAATCCAAGTTTCATATACAGTTAGTGTAAATAATTTTTTGTACTATCCTTTATCACGTCATCTAACTGATATCTATAGACAAGTTTCTTCAAAATTATGAGATTCAAATTCCTAAAGAGTAAAATCTATTATCTGTGCAACATGTGAAATGACGATGTATAAAAGTTAATACGACATAGAAAAAATTAAGATTTTACTTATAATTCAGTTCCTCAAAGTAAAAAATATGAGTTTTTTGTACTTATACTAAACAACTTGTCACCTCTCCAAATCCTACTCTTCTTTTTTCTCACGATATAAGATACCTGATGAGACCTAAATTTTAAATTTTAAATTTTGTACGATTTAGAAATGGACTAATGAGATCTTTCTATGTTTTTAGGATATTTAAATATCTATCCCAAAATTTTGTATATACAATAATCCAACACCATATTCGTTAATCACTTTCTAGTCAATCAATAACCCCTTTTTAAAGAACAACTGATTACATTAAATCAACTTTGAATTCATAATCGAGGTTGTTTTTTAATTTTTTTATAGTGCTTGGAGAGTATCTTTTTTCGGCATATACATAGGTGATGAATTTGCATGTGGCAGAAATGGGAATGAACAAAAGTCCTTCGATAGATACAAATGAAGTCTATCAAAAATCTTTTTCTTCCACAAATAAGCACAACAATCTTGTTTTTCTAAAACAACATTGTTTTTGCCCAATTTGTTTAACCAGGCTGATACAGCTATACCAGATGGTCCAGCTCCAACCACAATAATGTCAATTTCTTCCTTTGTGAAATTAGCCATTGCAAAATTATCAAAAAATTAAAAAGAAGTTTTTATTTGAGAATGTTGAAAAGAAAATTGCAATAAGATTTCAAGAAAGGAAATTTAGACAATGAGGTATGTATATATGGTCTTCAAACAGGATAAAGATGATATTTATTATTTTTTTTCCTTTTTCAAAGTGTAATAGAAAACAACAGTTACAAGTAAATACAAAAAATTTATTATTGAAACAAAATCTAAGTTTTTTCTCAATTCTTTGGTAGATGTGAAAACATTTAATTGAAAGTTATCTGTAGCTTAAGCTAAAATGTGTCAAACTCAGTTTTCTATAAAAGAACTTTGCAGTTTAAAAAAGAGACAAATTACAAAAATTTAATTGAATTTGACTGAAGTTTATTGACCGGCTAAATTCAAAGTATATTTTTTTTTGTCTTTTGATCTATGTCTTATATTTTCAGATAAACACTCAACTAATTAAATTATATTAATTAATTTATGTTAGAAAATTATTTTCTTTGTTAAAAAAGTTATAATTAAGAAGAAAGATGATTTTTTGATATATTAAATTGGAAAAACAGATTAAATATGCCATTGAATTTTGAGAAAATGCTCATCTATGCCATCAATTTGAGCTATTTCTCAAACAGAAATGACAAATGTCACGCCCGACGCTACCTCCTTGACGTAAACACGGTACCTAGGATCACGAGTGAACCGAAGCTAACCCTGAGGTGGCATATCATAGCATACTAAGATAAACTCAAATAAGAAATAATGTGCAGAATACTTAAGTCATGAGATAAACTAAAATGATGGGGAAATACCCAATCTAAGTTTGAATATAACAGACTATGAGTTTAATAAAAATTGGAATATAAAACTCAAAACCAAAACTGAATTTATCTATGTCTGAATAAAAGCCTCTAAATAACTAGAGATGTTGGGACATACCCCCAGCTAACTCTAGCAAAACTGAAACTGAAAGACTGAAAGTAAAAGAAAACATATTTATCGTCTTCGGAGAATGAGCACTCACCATTGATAATGTTGAGTACGGATCATGAACCGATCTACATGCAATCTGAATGATGTGGGCCTCAACCTACATCACGAGAAGATGTAGCTTAGAGTATGCATCATTACTTGAAAGGTATTGAACTTGCAGGATAGAATAAAACTGAACAGTATATACATAACTGAATAAAGCATATTGATCAATGATATAAGATAAACATGAAGAATATACTGAACATGAACTAAACCGAATGCCATGACCAAGTTCATAACATATTGAAATATAACTGGTAACCTACTCAATGCACTAGAATCTGACTGTGTGAGTTACTATTAACCGACATAAAACCACGTGAGCTAAACGTGGAGTCCGATGCATATGCCCTATCAAGAGGACCCAATATACCTTGTGAGGAGTATAAGTGCATGATTGACGTGATCACTAAATATGATGCCCACAGAGGGGACTTACTCTACGGGGGCACATAGTTCTGGGACTATGAGGGTGACTGACCCTAGTCCAACTCTTTATTAAGCCTACTCCCGACTAGAATGTGTAAAATACAACACAATTGAAATGAACTAGATATCTCAAGATTCTGACATGCTTAATGAAAATGCAACATTAGGTACTGATAATGAAACATTTAAAAACTGATGCATGTATATCTGTACAAACTGACCTAGCAAGTGTAATTCATGAACTAAACGAATCTACACAACTAGGGTTCTAAATTTCATGTAAAAATTAAGAAACTTGATTATGAAAACCTATATTCTAATAAGGATTACTCTAACAGCTAAATCACAACAACTATCTGAAATTCTAGAAACCCTAAGTCTAAACAGTATGAAGGGAATCAAGAATCTAACTAAAATTCTAGGAACCTAATGGGTGAAAGAAACCCACTAGTGAAATCCCTCATACCTGGTGACAAAATCCACAGTGAAATCCTTCAAATTCTGGCTAAAACTTATAAGAAACCTATTGATTGTTCTAAGGAAAACTGGCGCCTTTTTCTTTTTCTTTTGTTCTAAGTTTGAATAATTTTGGTGAATGTTCGATTAGGCTAAGTTCTGATTAAGTTAATAGGCTAAAACTGACCAAAACTACGTAGTTTGGGGTTTAAACGACATAGTTTTGGTGTCCAATGCATAGGGGAAAAGACTGAAATGATCCCACTTAAAATCTTATAGAGCCCGACCATTGACGCATCGACTAACCGTCACTAAGACCACGATCCTTTGTACCGGTCATGGTTCTTGGGCCAGTCACTACTGGTTCTTGGCCCTTCCCTCTATAGTCCACTTCACAGACCATGTGAATGTCGTCGTGGTCCTTCACTTGGGCTAGGGGCCTACTATCTTTGCTTCACGGAAGCCACCACGCCCCATCATCAAGACCACGGCCCGTGAAGGGCTCTATGGTATGATGTGTGAGCCTTGTGGGTTCTGTTTGGTTTCCACAAGCCTCCCAACGGCTCGTGTGGTGGTACACGTCCCGTGGTCCACCATTTCTGGGCTGGGTGTGAATCCACGGGCAATAGACCGTGGTTCCATTCATGGTTAGTGAACCCTATCGTGGTTCACCCATATATCTGGTGTTCTGTTCTGATAAGTCCTGAAGTTTTACAATATTTCCCCTTTGGGAACGTTCGTCGTCGAATGAAGTCTAAACTAGCTGAGATATGGAGGGAAAGTGCTACCAACCCTGCCATTATGTACTGGAAACTGAAATCTAACTGAACTGAGTTCCAAGAATATGCAATTACACTGAAAATGCAAGTATAACTGAACAAAGATGATACTAAGACTGAATTTACGCAAGAGTAACTGAAATACTGGAGAGGAACTATTACCTCAAGCTGGAATGGGATCGGGAAGAAAGAGATGAGGATAATTGGCCTTCATGGCTGCTTCCCAAGTAGCTTTCTCTACGGACTGACTCTTCCACAAAACCTTAACTGAAGTGAATTCTTGTTTCTCAACCTTCGAACCTGACGATCAAGAATTTCAACTGGAACATCTTCATAAGTGAGACTATCCTTCTACACTCTCCAATGGTACAATATATGCTAGATCACCCATACATTTCTTAACAAGGAAATATGAAAAACCAGATGGACGGTTGTTAGTTCTGCTAACAACTATAACACATAAGCTACTTTACCAACCCTTTTCAAGATCTTAGCCTACATATCTAGGATTGAGCTTCCCTTTCTAGCCAAATCTCATCACCCCCTTCATAGGGGACACCTTCATGAAAACTCAATCATCAATCTCAAATTCTAAGTTCCTTCTCCTTACATCTGCATAGAACTTCTGTTTTAAGTCTATCTCTAATGAGTTGAACTTTTTCCATAGCATCATGAACAAAATCAGGCCCTATCAAGGTTGTTTCACCTACTTTAAACCAACCAACTAGAGATCTACACCGACACCCATAAAATGCCTCATAAGGGGCCATCAGAATGGTAGCTATTATTGTAGGCGAACTCTATAAGAGAAAGGTGATTATTTTATTTAAAAATGAGAAACGAAGTTTTGAGGGTCCCTACTTAATTTTTAAAGAAAAATTAAGAAAACTGATTTTTTCAACAGATTAAAAACAGAAAATCTAGTGAAAATATTAAGGGGGTGGGGGGTGGTTCGGGGTTCATATTAAAGTTCTAAGAAGCGTTTTAAAGCATATAAAACATCCGCTAACTAGCAGTTGTCTGATAATTAACTATTTGGCTAAATGATTTTACGAAAATACACATACTTTAATAAATAGAGAAAGTAAACAACTTTTGAACTCATTTTTTCTTAAGAAAAAGGAAATAAGGATTTTCTTAAGTAGAACATACTAGATATTTTAAGTCAAAATAAAATATAAACAAACCAAATTGATTTTGACAGTTATGTTTAAATCATCATTTTGGGGAAGTGAATTATGGAAAACCATAAAATTAACTAGCAAATAAACAATTAAACAAATGCGAAAAATGGATAAAATAAAGAGAGAGAAGGTGTTGGGCCCAAGTCTAGTTTTTTGTTTGCCTTGACCAGCACTTGGACCTACTTTTGTTTTGTGCCTTTGGCCCATTTAATTCAATGGTACCTGTCAAAGTCCAACATAAAGGAAAAGTTTTTCTTTTAGGCCTTAGGCCCAATTCTTCCACATGTCCTAAGAACTAACAAGTGATAATAATGATTGCAAATAAAGGGCTTAGGCGCAAAAGTAATCAAACACAACTTGCAAATAAAGGGGTGGGGCTTTAGGCCCAAATCTGCCATGTATACAACATATACACTTAGTGTATATTATTGTATATCGGTTCCAACTCCGTCCATCAATCTTTCGGGGGACGTGTTCTTCGATTTTTATGGCTCTCACGGATGGCTTAGTAGAGAAGGGTAAAGTTGGGCCTACGTGACCCAATAAGAAGATGCAAATGAGAGAAGATTTGAGTCCAATTTTGACTCCGGACAAATTTCACATGCAAAACGATAAACAAATTAGATAATTAGCACTTTTTGGGAATGAAATGAAGTGACAAGATAAAAAATGAATAAATAAATGAGATAACATGTGCCAGTCAGTCATTAACAGCACAACATTTAAACAATAACGTAAAGGGTGTTATAAAATAAATAACCTAACAAAACTAAAGTAAAAAGGAAGAACAATACAGAGAGTACTTGAACATAAACAAAGAGAGAGAATAAGATTGGAATTGATGTGTATATCTTTGTTCTATAAACTTGATGCCTATTTATAGGACAAGCACACATGGTAATTTGTGGCTTGCAAAGTTAACCACACTTTGGCATGAATGAAACATTTCCAGCATGCTAAGTCCACATGACATCCACAATTTTACAACACTCCCCCTTGGATGTTCATGTAAAAGACAAGTTGAAAGAAACAAAAATATACATAGATAGTCATAATACGCATTATTTGTTGCCTCATTAAAAAGCATTCTTGGAAAACCCAGTGGGACAAAACCTAAACTAAGGAGAAAACAGTTCAGTGTGTATTTTACTCCCCCTGATGAAGACCATGATTTAGATGGTTAAGTTTTCGCATTCCAATCTTGTGTACCATCTTCTCAAGAGTTGAGGCCTCGTAAAGACTTAGTGAATAAATCTGCTGGATTATCACTTGAGCGAATTTGTTGTATATCAATATCACCATATTTTTAAAAAATCATGAGTGAAGAATAATTTTGGTGAAATGTGCTTCGTTCTATCTCCTTTTATGAAGCCTTCTTTTAATTCAGCTATGCACATAACATTGTTTTCAAAGAGCATTGTGGGTACCTTGACATCACACTTCAGACCACATATTTCATTGATGAAATGTATCACTGATCTCAACCATACACATTCTCTACTTGCTTCATGAAGTGGTATTATCTATACATGATTTGAAGAAGCAGCGACAATGGACTGCTTCGTAGATCACCATGATATAGCAGTATCTCTGTATGTGAACAAACAATATGTTTGAGATCGAGCTTTATGTGGGTCAGATAAATAACCTGCATCTGCATGACCAACAAGATTTGCACTATCTTTGTTAGTATAAAATAGACCCATAACACTAGTCGCCTTTAGATATCACAATATATGTTTAACTTCATTCAAATTTCTTCGTGTAGGGGAAGAACTATATCTTGCTAACAAATTAACAGAAAATGCTATGTCAGGTCTCGTAGCATTAGCAAGATACATAAGTGCGCCAAGTGCACTAAGATAAGGTAGTTCACGACCAAGAGGTTCCTCATTCTCTTCTTGAGGTCGAAATGGATCCTTACTTACTTCAAGTGATCAGACAACTATTGGAGTACTTAACAGGTGTGCTTTGTCCATGTCTAATAATTTCAAGATTTTCTCAGTATAGACAGATTGATGGATGAAGACCCCGTCTGCTAAATGTACAATTTGTAGACCAAGACAAAATTTTGTCTTTCCAAGGTCTTTCATCTCAAATTCTTTCTTTAGATATTCAATTGCCTTTTGAACCTCTTATGGAGTTCCAATTAGATTAATGTCAACAACATAAACAACAAGAATGACAAACCCTGATGTTGTTTTCTTAATAAAAATACAACGCCAAATGGCATCATTTATATAATCTTTTTTTATCAAGTACTCACTAAGGTGATTATACCACATGCACCCTGATTTTTCTAAGCTGTATAATGACTTTTGTAATCTGATTGACTACATTTCCCGAGATTTTGAATTATATGCTTCAGGCATTTTAAGTCCTTCCGGAATATTCATATAAATTTCATTATAAAATGAACCATAAAGATAAGCTTTAACCATATCCATTAGATCTATTTCAATATTTTCATGTACAGCTAAACAGATGAGATATCGAAAAATTATTGCATCCATAACCGGTGAATATGTTTATTCATAGTCGACACCGGGTCGTTGAGAGAATCCTTGTGCAACAAGGTGTGCGTTGTATCTTACAATTTCATTTCTGTCATTTCTTTTTTGTACAAAGACCCATTTATAGCCAACTAATTTATCATCACTAGGCGTTTGGACTACTGGTCCAAAAACCTTACCTTTAGCAGGTGAATTCAATTCTGATTGGATTGCCTTTTGCCATTTTGGCTAATCACATCTTCGTCGACAGATAAGGGTTCAAGAACCTCACTAAAGCACAATGTTAAGTGCAACATTATATGCGAAAACATTATTCAATATGATTTTCTATCTATATAAATTTATCCCATCACCCATAGAAGTTATTGAAAGTTCTTCATTCACTGGAGTCTTGGGTTCACTCATTTCTTCAAGAATATCAGGATTTATCAGATCTTGAATCTCTTCATGGGATTCTTTTGTAGTGTCATTTTTTTGTACTTCTTTTTCTAGGATTTTTATCCTTTGAACCCAATGGTCTACAACGCTTCAAGAGTGTTCAATCGGGATAGGCACATTCACTGCAGGAATATGTGACTTTGTTATCCTTTTCAAATTAGTAAATGCGTCTAGCATTTGATTTGCTATGTTTTGCAGATGGATGATCTTTTGGACCTCCTGTTCACACATGGGTAACGTGGATCAAAATGAGATAATGATGAAACTTTCCATGCAATTTCATTTTTAAGTTCCTTTTTCTCCCTCCTAATTGCGGAAAAGTTGTTTCATCAAATCGACAATTTGAAAATCTTGCAGTGAATAAATCTCCAGTCAATGGCCCAAGGTAGTGAATTATGAAGGGTGAATCAAACCCAACATATATGCCTAACCTTCTTTGGGGGCCATCTTAGTGTGCTGAGGTGGTGCTACTGACACATATACAACACATCCAAAAATTCGTAGATGAGCAATGTTTTGTTGATGGCCAAATACCAACTGCGATGGAGAGTATTTATTATAATGAGTCGGTCTGAGACGAACAAGTGATGCTGCATGTAAGATAGCATGACCCCAAACAATAGTGGGCAATTTAGTTTTCATAAGTAAAGGTCTTGCTATCAATTGTAAGCGCTTAATAAATGACTCAGCAAGGCCATTTTGAGTATGAACACGAGCTACATCATGTTTAACTTGTATCCCTATTAATAAGCAATAATCATCAAAAGCTGGGGATGTGAATTCTCCAACATTATCAAGGCGAATTGCCTTAATGGGATAATCTGGGAATTGCGCACTTAATTGTATCGTTTGTGCCAATAATTTTTCAAATGCTAGGTTGCGAGATGATAAGAGGCACACATGAGACCATCTTGAAGATGCATCTATTAGGACCATAAAATATCTAAACAACCCACTACATGGGTGAATAGGTCCACATATATCCACATGTTTACATTCTAAAAAATTCAGGGGATTCAATGTTAACTTTCATTGGTGATGGCCTAGTAATCAGTTTTCCTTGACATCAAGTAGCACATGAAAACTCATCATTTGTAAGAATCTTCATGTTCTTTAATGGATGTCCATTTGAATTTTCAGTGGTTCATCTCATCATTATAGATCCAGGATGACCCATTCGGTCATGCAACAACATAAAAGTTTTTAAGTCAATAAACTTCTGGTTTACGATAGAGTGTGCTTCAATTGTACTTATTTTTACATAATATAAGGCAGAAGATAAAATTGATAATTTCTCCAACACATATTTCTGGTCTGAAACAATCTTGGTAATACCAAGGTATTGAACATTCATTTCATTTATTGTCTCAACATGATATCCATTTCGGCGAATATCTTTAAAACTTAACTAGTTTCTTGGGGATTTAGAAAAGAACAATGTATCTTCTATAACAAGTTTTGTCCCCTTAGGCAGAAATATAGTAGCTCTTCCGGAGCCTTCTATTAAGTTCGAATTATCATAAATTGTATTAACATTTTGTTTTCTTCTAAGCAAGTAAGAGAAGTATTTCTCATCTTTGAATATGGTGTGCGTTGTTCCACTATCAATTACATAAATATTTTCATGATTGATCATTGATCCAAACAAAATTTGAGAGGTATCCATATACTCTTCAAGATAAAAGATATAAACGAAGTAAACATTATAATATTATTACTAAAAAAAAATTACACAACCTTTTATTTACTTACAAGACTAGGAAAACATATTCGTATTCATGCAAAGGACACAAATGAAATATATTTACATTATTACGGACCCATCACCTATCAGGTGATAAATTTTTCCTTCGGGATTATCAAAAAAATCTGCTACATCTAGATGCATGGGTTCAACAATCTTCAGAGATAAAGTTTGCTTCTGCGTTATTTTTCACCTCCTTCAAGGAAGCTTGATACAACTCAACCAGGTGCCTTGGCGTATGACAGGTACATGACCAATGCCCTTTTCAACCATATCGATGACATTTATTGTCTGAATTTTTCTTTTGCACTACTTCATGCTTTTCATCCTTCTTTTTACACTACTGGTGGTGAACATTATTATTTAGTGCAAGAAGATCACCATGATTGAAATTTCTTCCTCGACCACGGCCACGACCACGACTGGGGCCACGACCTTTTCCATGCTTAGATTGGTGAAAATTTGTCGTATTCACTTCAGGAAATGGCATAGAACTAGTAAGTCAACCTTCATGGTTTTTCATCAGTAATTCATTATGTTGTTCAGCAACAAGGAGATATGAAATTAATTCTGAATACTTTTTAAATACCATTTCTCTGTATTGCTGGTGCAGGAGCATACTCGAGGCAGGAAAAGTGAAAAATGATTTCTCCAACATATCATGGTCAGTGATATTTTCTTCTCATAATTTTAATTGTGAGATGATTTTAAACATGGAAGAGTTATACTCACTGATAGATTTAAAAGCTTGAAGTCTCAAATGGATCCAGTCATAAGGGGCCTGTGGAAGGACGACCAAATTCATGTGGTCATATCTATCTTTTAAATTATTCCACAACAACAGGGGATCTTTAACAGTGAAATATCCAACTTTTAAACCCCCGTCAAGGTGTTGACGGAGGAATATCATTGCCTTGGCACTAATTTTATTCGATCCCTGATTTTTTCTTGGATGGTGACTGCCAGACCCATCGCATCAATATGAATTTCTGCAGCAAGTACCCATGATAGATAGCCTTTTCCCAATATGTCTAAAACAAGAAATTCAAGTTTAGAAAGATTTGAATTATTTAAGAAAGGAAAATTTATACCTTCTACACTTTTAAAGTCTTTACTTGAACTGGCAAAGACTCGTGTTGATAACGTGTTATAAAATAAATAACTTAAACAAAACTAAAGTAAAAAGAACAATACAGAGAGTACTTGAACATAACCAAAGAGAGAGAATAAGATTGAAATTGTTGTGTATATATTTGTTATATAAATTTGATGCCTATTTATAGGCCAAGCAAATGTGGTAATTTGTGGCTTGCAAAGCTAACCACACTTTGGCATGTGTGAAACATTTCCTGCATGCTAACTCCACATGACATCCACAATTTTACAACAAAGGGAAAACTCATGAAGACTTAATATTTTTATATGTAGGGCAATGCACAGTAATGGAGCAAAAAGTAAAAGGAAAATTAATATCCTTTCCATAAACCAATAATGAAAGAAACAAAGGAACTTAATTGAATATCCATGGACTACTAATATTAAGCATGCTAGTTTAATGAAATGATTTTTTTCTAACAATATGAAGAGAATAGCAGTGACCTAACATAGTGAAATAAATAACACGAACTAAATTATATGAACAAAACTCTTCCAAATTCAAGTTAGGACATCGATTATTGCTTTCCATATAAAACAAAACAAAGCTCTCGTCTCACATTAAATATTTCTCCTTTTGAGTAAAGAAGGTTCATTCACATACATGAATCAGCACTTAGATACGAGACATGAAAATCAAAATAAGGTGGACAAATGATTCTAAACAAACAAGCAAGTTAAACTTGAATATCTACAAATCCTAGTTCATGCATTTAGTTTAGCCGAAGAATGACATCACTGACTATTAACGTAGATTCACGACAAATGAAGAGAAACTAAGGCAAACAGAGCCATTCGTGACTAAAGATGATGCACTTCTGGAGGCCAAACGAGTGAGAACAATTGCATATTTCGATTCAGGAAGTGTACCTCTTTCAAGAAGAAGATGAATAGACTCAAACCAAACCATAACAAGGAATTGACCCATGAACATGAATCTAAACATGATTTGACTAAACCAAAATTACGGGGATATTAACTAAGTGTAAGGAGCAACATAGCTAGACCTAACAAGATTATATTGAGTTACCCAACATAGCATCACTGACTGAAATACGATAGGTAGCATTCAAACTATGTAAGAGAAAAAGATAGGTTCTAGGAGATTAAACTAGCATGCGAGAGTTCAAAACAACACAAAAAAACCTAGAGCACCAACGAAACAGTGAAGAAACAGGACTACGCAGCTAGCATTCTCGAAGCAAAAATCAAATAAATATCAAATTATTCAAGGTGAAAAATGAAACAAATAGTTAACTAGTCCTAAGGTACTCTATAGAACCAACAGACCGAAAAGATTGATACCTTAACCACCCAAAGAAACTTCATCAAAGACTACCTATGATTATTTTCTGGAAATCAGAAGAAAGCTACATTGAAGAAGAAATAATAAGACGAGGATATTACCTTTTCCGGTGCAGCGACGGGAACGACAATGAGCGAGAAACTGACTTTTGCCACCGACTTTTAACCTCAACGAACTCAGAAGAGAAACGAACAGATTAAGGGAGTGAAGCTGAGTCCGATATTGATTCCTACTCTCTGTTCTCGAGTGTAATTCTTTCCAATTTTTGTATCTAGTTTTCGCATCTTTTCTTTCGTAAACTAAATTCTCAGTAGGAGTTTCTACTAAAAATTCCAAGCCATATTCGTAAGCCCAGCCACGAACAAGCTCATCCTACACCTCATATTCGTAACCATTTCTGGAGCATTGATGGACAGTTGGGTAAACTTCAACCCATACTCATGAACATTCAAAATATCTCGCTTTAGTGTTAGGAATTCTCGTACCTTAGCCTCTTTCAGTTCTCGGGGAAAGAAATGCCCCAAGAAATCCTCTTCAAAACATGCCCAACTCGCAGGTGGTGCATCCTGGGCTCTACCCCCTTTTCACTGGTCAAACCATGTTCTAGCAACATTTTCAGTTGGTAGGTAGCTAGTTCAACTCGCTCAATATCGGCCACATGAATAACATCAAATACCTTCTTCAACTTCTCAATAAAGTTCTGTAGATCCTCAGTTGTGCTAGAACCAGTGAAGCTTGGAGGATGCATCCTCAAGAACTCACGAATCCTTGAAGTGTCAGCTCCTTCTTGTCGAGCTCCTCTTTGCTACCCAACCTAATTAGTCATAGTTTGACTCAGCATCCTAATTGCTTCTCTGAACTCAACATTAGTGACTTCCGCTTGAGGTTGCACTTCATGTGCATTTGGTAACTCTTGCTTCTCAACATTACGTCTAGCAGGGAGACTTCTGATAGCTCTTCGTGGAGACATTATTATCTGAAAACACAGGCAAGCACGAATTAGAAGGAAACTTTTTAGAGATCAAACTCTAATGCATGAAATGAGTGTGAAAGAAGTGAGAAATTTTCCTTAGTGTTACAGCCTCCTAATTATAGATGTGGCGCGCTTCACACCGATGACCAAAACTTTATAGATACGGCTTCATAGACTCCCTAGGACTCTTGAACTCTGGGCTCTAATACCAAGTTTGTCACGCACCGAGCCTACACCTAGGGCGGGACTGGAACTCGAGAACCATTGCTGCTACCAAGCGAACCCCTGGCTTGGCTTACTTACTCAGCGGAAGACTTAAACTTCATAGATAACTTCAAATAAAGAACTTATGAATTTTACTATGTCTGAATAATAACCTCTAACTAACTAGAGACGTTGGGACATGCCCCCAGCTAACTATAGCAAAACTGAAACTGAAAGTAAAAGAAAACATATTATCGTACTCGGAGAATGAGGAATCACCATTGATAATGTTGACTATGGATCGGGAACCGATCTACACGCAATCTAACTGATGTGGGCCTGAACCTACATCACGAGAAGATGTAGCGCAAAGTATGCATAAGTACTTGAAAGGTACTAAACATGCAGGAGAGAATAAAACTGAAAAATATATACATACTGAATAAAGCATATTGATTAATGATATAAGATGAACATGAAGAATATACTGAACATGAACTAAACTGAATGCCATGACCAAGTTCATAACATACTGATATATAACTGGTAACCTACTAAATGCACTAGAATCTGATTGTGGGAGTTACTATTAACCGACATAAAACCACATTAGCGAAACGTGGAGTCCAATGCATACGCCCTATCAAAAGGACCCAATATACCTTTTGAGTAAAGAAGGTTCATTCACATACATGAATCAACACTTAGATACGACACATGAAAATCAAAATAAGGTGGACAAATGATTCTAGAGAAACAGTGAAGTTAAACTTGAATACTGCAGATCCTAGTTCATGCATTTAGTTTAGGCGAAGAATGACATCACTGACTATTAATGTAGATTCACGACAAATGATGAGAAACTAAGGCAAAATGGGCCATTCGTGACTAAACATGATGCTCTTCTGGAGGCCAAACGAGTGAGAACAACTGCATAGTTCGATTCAGGAAGTGTACCTCTTTCAAGAAGAAGATGAATAGACTCAAACCAAACCATAACAAGGAATTGAACCATGAACATGAATCTAAACATGATTTGACTAAACCAAAATTACGGGGAAATCAACTAAAGGTAGGGAGCAACATAGCCAGACCTAACAAGATTATATTGAGTTACCCAACATATCATTACTGACTGAAATACAACAGGTAGCATTCAAACTATGTAAGAGACAAAGATAGATTCTAGGAGATTAAACTAGCAATGGAGAGTTTAAAACAACACAAAAAAAAACTAGAGCACCAACAAAACAATGAGGAAACATGACTACACAACTAGCATTATCGAAGCAAAAATCAAATAAATATCAAACTATTCAAGGCGAAAAATGAAAAAAATATTTAACTAGTCCTAAGGTACTCTATAGAAACAATAGACTAAAAAGATTGACACCTTAATCACCCAAAAAAAGTTCATCAAAGCCTACATATGATTATTTTCTAGAAATCAGAAGAAAACTACATTGAAGAAGAAATAATAAGACGAGAATATTACCTTTTCCGGTGCAGGGATGGGAACGACAACGAGCGAGAAACTGACTTTTGCCACCGACTTTTAACCTCAACGAACACGGAAGATCAACGAAGAGAAGAATGGAGTGAAACTGATTCCGAAATGGATTCCTACTCTTTGTTCTCAAGTGTAATTCTTTCCGATTTTTGTATCTAGTTTTTGCATCTTTTCTTTCGTAAACTAAATTCTCAGTAGGAGTTTCTACTAAAAAATTCCAACCCCCAACAATGAAGAAGAAAAGGAGTTTATATAGGAGGAATCTAGGGTTGTTTTGGGGGGAAAAGGAGAGAATATCAGATGATTTCAATTCAAAATTCAAAAAATCTCTTAAGAGATTAGGTTGTCGGCCAAGAATTAGTACGAATTCAAATGGAGTAACGAGGGGAGTCGTCCGATCTGGAGATGAAGGACGAAAAGGCAACGAGATTACTCCACCTGGCTACGGAGGACGAATATTCATGATGTAATCGTATGAAATTCGTACTGTAGAAACGAGGAAGAAGACACGTGAACAGTCACGTAGACGTCGTGAACTCGACGTGTATCTCAGTGTTCTCTGACGCGGATCGCTATTGTTTCTTTTTCACGCCGTTTGGAATTGTTTGTTGCTGCTGAAGAGGCGCTTGATGTTGTTGTTAACGTGAAAGAGGAGAAAAGAATATTGTTGGGTTTCTTTTGTAAATAGAGAAGTGGGTTGGGTAGGGTATTGGTTTGGGTTGGGCTGCTGGAACATTGTTGACTTGTTGGGCCAGTTTTCTGTTGTATTGTTATGATGGGTCATTTGGTTGCTGAAAAATGAGAGAAGAAGGCCCAATATTGGTTTCTTAAAGGTTTAAAAGGATGTGTAAGGAAATGGCTAAAATCGTAAATAAAGGTATAGCCAAATTGAATTTAATTTGAGACTTCGGCTAAAATCCTAATAGGATAAATTATTAAAAATTAATTAACGTGTTTCTTAATTTCAACAAAAATAAAATAGTTAACTCAAATATAGACTGATAACTTGAAAATATATACTATTAATTAATTAAACTAATTAACCAAATATTTAATTAAAACAAAATATTTTTGAGACGATTTTCAAATATTTATAAACTATATTGACCATATACAAAATTATATATAAAAAATACATATTTATTATTTAAAAATTCCAAAATTGGAAAAATTACATAAAAATAACTTGAAAATATTACGAATTTTATAAAAACTAATTCTTTTAAATTGCTTGAGATTGAAGAAACTCGATGATTAATTCCTATTGTGAAGGGTCAAAATTGGGTGCCGACAATGCTCATCCCAACTAGCCTTGAATTCGATCACGCATGCTCTCAACTTGTCCTCTAAGGTTTGAATGGTACGCTCTGCCTGACCATCCGTCTGTGGATTAAATGTTGTACTAAGGTTAACCTGAATACCAAGACTTCCAGAAATGAGAGGTAAACTGATGACCTCTATCTGAGATTATAGACAAAGGAACCCCATGCAACCTTACTATCTCATTAATCTAAAGCTTGACATAGTCTTCCACTGAAGCTATAGTCTTAACAGCCAAAAAGTGAGCGGACTTAGTAACTCTGTCTACTATCACCTAAATGGAGTCAAGTTGTCTGCGAGTATGAGCTAAACCTGTGGGGATGATTGTGCAGCTAGTGATCCAGATATCGCCGACTGAGACGTCCACAACATCCCTTAGTGCATCTGGCACTGCTATTCCCTC
Organism: Solanum verrucosum; assembly: GCF_900185275.1. Lineage (NCBI taxonomy): Eukaryota > Viridiplantae > Streptophyta > Magnoliopsida > Solanales > Solanaceae > Solanum > Solanum verrucosum. The sequence goes on from NW_026020539.1 coordinate 3,907,605, forward strand.
AGAGGTGACTATGGGCACTGATGCCCAAGTCCATACTGCTACACCGGGCACTGAGGCCCCGACAGATGGAGAGACTGCTTAGACAAGACCTTTCTTTACCTCCCTCTCTGTCTTACTTACTTTTACTTTGGGATACTTTTATTCACATTTGAAGACAAATGATATTTGTTTGTAGTAGGGTGAGGTCCACCTTTGTGTATATTTATTTTGATTATATATTTTGGGTTGTGAGCTATAATTGTGTTATTAGACTGTTTTGCATGGATGTTTGAGCTTGTGGCTCCTTTTATTCTAAATTGCAAATTTATTTTGACTCGTCCAAAATTTTTTGCCACCTCTCATGTGTTGAATGTGGCTGTTCTTTTGCAAAAGTTGAGTCTCGGTTCCGATCAATATCGATGACTTGAATAATATTCTCAATGGAACGAACATAAATATGCGGCTACGATGAGGCCAAATGAAGTCGCATAGACAATATGTGAACTCTTTTCATCTCATTATGACTAGCCTAGTATCGAATTGAGTCGTTTGTGATGATCATTGCACACTAGCAAAAGTGTGGAGTCTTGTTTGACTGATAGTGTTAATGCCTAGTGTGATGAGCTTACCTGTGAACTATGCATGATGGATCCTAGAATTTGCCCAGTTGGTCCCGTCAACTAAGTGATGTTATATCTTGATATGATCTTAGGCAAATTCTAAGAGTGTGAGCCAATTTGACATATACATCTTTTGTGACCTACCTTGTGAGTGTGTGAACTGCTTTTGAACGCCCTATGAGCCTTACCTTTCTTTGGAAAAAACTTGCTTAAAGCTAGACCTCTGTTAATCCACTACATATAATCCTATTGATTTGTGGTTGATTGAATAGCCAACTTAGTCCAAAAGCCTAAGTTGGGGTGTAGTGAAAAGAAAAGGGAAAGTCAATAATTGCTACGAAAGTCTCCTCGTACCATGGTTTTGGAAAAAAAATGGAACCCCTCCATACAAAAAAAAAGAAAAGAGAAAAAAAAAGAATGGAAAAGAAAGTTGTGAAATGAAGTACAAAACAAATGGGGTTCCCAAACAATCCATGGAAAGGGAATAATCAGATGACTTATGAGCACTAAAGAGAATGATGAAGAAAAGGGAAAGGAAGTGTTGTGCGCTCCACATTTCATGAGGATGAAAGTCACTGTGCCTAAATGACCATACATTTGCACTCAGCCCCATTACAAGCCTTGAAAAGACCTTTTTGATCTTGAGTGAGCTGAAACAAATGTTGATTAGAAAATACGAGCAAACTTATGGGTGAAATTATGCATTATGTTGTTCTTTGTGAGTGTGAGCATTGCATCTTATTCCAAACTGTGAACCATTGTGTGAATATGGAATCATTCCTTGTGTGAGGGCATTTAAACATTTTGGTTGAGCTTGAACTTGCATTTGAAGAAAGTATTGTGAGCATGAGATTCTTTGATATTGGTGAGTCACAACTTGAATCTTTGAGTGCACATTTGATCTTTGCATAAGTAAATTGAGTCTTGTTGTGTGCATTCATGATTGAGTCTTGTGTAGCACTATTCGAGACACCCTTTTTGAACGGCTGAACTTGAGTTCTCTTGAGGACAACCAAAAGTTTAAGTTGGGGGTGTTGATGAGTCCACAAATTGGACACATATAGGGCTATATTATGATAGAATTAGTGTCTTCAAATGCATATTTTATCTCAATATCTCATAAAAAAAACCCTTAAGTTTAAGGTATTTGGAGTTTGAGGGAAAGCATGAACACTTAGCAAAAGAGGAACAAAGGCAGCTGAAAGAATGAAGAAATGAAGATCTGAGAATCACCGACTCCATTCGGTGAGTTGCCAAAAGATCTTATCCTCACCTTTTGTTCCAGTGTGCTGACCCCTGAAGGAAAGGATCAAATCGGCGGTGAAAAGGAGCAGTCGGCGTATCACCGAACAGTTCTACGAAGCTGTTCTATGTCGACCAATGATCCAAACACGACGATGCTGAAGGCTAATGCAAGACAGTGATGAACTCGAATAAAAGGCGGATTGCCGAGTTGATTGGTGATCCCGACTAACTTCGCCGAGTGATCCTTCGCAACACATTTTCTGAAACCTATAAATACTAGTTAAAGTTTTGTGTCTTAGTATCAAAGTAGAAATTATTATTATCAAATTTTATTATTAAGTTTTAATATCAGATTTTTAATATAGAACTTTTTAACATAGAATTTTGAGTTCTAAGTTTGGAGAGGTTTTTTGAAGAACTTGAAGTTTCAAAGGATTTCAACTCCATGATTTTGGGTTTGGGTCTTTTGGATTCTTCACTCTTTGCTTGTACTGACACTTAAATCTTCATACCCATTTGAATGCAAATTCATATTGGTATAAATTTCTATCTCATTTACATGTTTAGCTAAAAACCCCAATTCTTGGGGTGTGATTTTGTGAATATGGGTTAGATTATCTGTTGGGTCTTGCTTGTTGATAGTTTATTTGTTTTTTAAATGTGATTTCGTTTAGTAGTTGTGTTGGAACTTACTGAAATTGTAGACTCGAGAGGGAGGTCGTAAAACTAAGACTACTAAATTGATGGCCGGTGGGAGTGGTTCGACTTGAGGTTCAACTCGAGGGAGTGAACCCTAGTCCTTCTCCCACACACTCAGCTCGAGAGAGTGAGTGGGCTAAGGCGGAGATTGTTCTTCATGCGACAAGTGGGTGTCCGAGAGGAACCCATTTGATTTAGGGTAAGTTGCTCGAGAGAGAATTTACCCCCACTATAGTCCATCCTAGTCACAAATATTCAATAGATTTACTATCAAAAGCATGTACTCAATAGTCTAGTATAACCCGTATTCCTATCACATCCTAAGAATCCCTCCTCCTTGATTAATACTCTTTGCATTTTTGCTTGTTTTCACTTACTTGTGACAAACCCCCATCATTAATTGACAATTTTGTGTCAAACCCTTTAATTTAACATGTTTATATTAGATAATGTTTTTTTTTGCTATGACTAGTTAAAACTTGATTTTATTTTTCTATTAATTCTCAAGCCCACTCCCTTGAGACTCGACCCCAACCCTTGGTTGGGTTACTTTACTATTGTAGGTTCGTAGACACTCACATTGGAAGTTGTTTCTTGATTACACAAACGTCACATCCCTGTCTAGTTGACCAACTGATGAAGATTGGGCTTTATTGCCCTGATTTCCACTACCTTGCCTGTTCTTTGGGCACTCTTTCATGAAGTGACAGTCCTGTCCACACTTGAAACAACTTGTTTGTCCATCACAACACTTACCTTGGTGGGTTCTACCACACCTAGCACATGCAGGAGCCCAATTACCTCCTTGTGCCACACTACCCTAAGACTGTGCAGGTCTAGCTCTGAAGTTCTGTGAATTCTGGCCATTATACTCAACTTTGTTTCTGGGTGCAAGTGCGCTAGCAGATGATGGAGCATGTCCCTTTTGCTTTTGTCTGAAAGGATGAACGATTCACACCCTTCTACTGCCCGGACTCATTCCCGGTCTTAGCTTTCTTATTTCTGAATTCCTCTCTATCCCTCAGTTTCTCTTTCTCAACCTGCTGCACATAAACCATCAACCATGAAATATCCATGTCACCTATTAGCATTGTATCCCTCCCTTCGTTACTCGACTGACGAGACAACCCAGCCACAAACAAGCTCATCATAATCCTCATATTCGCAACCATTTCCGGAGCATAGTGGGACAGTTGGGTGAACTTCAACCCATACTCATGAACACTCAAAGAATCCTGCTTCAGTGTTAGGAATACTCGTACCTTAGCCTATTTCAGTTCTCGGGGAAAGAAACTCCCTAAGAAAGCCTCTTCAAAACATGCCCAACTCGCAAGTGGTGCATCCTGAGCTATACCCCCCCTTCCACTGGTCAAACCAAGTTCTAGCAACATTCTTCAGTTGGTATGCAGCTAGTTCAACTCACTCAATATCGGCCACATCAATAACATCAAATACCTTCTTCAGCTCTTCAATAAAGTTCTATGGATCTTCAGTTGTGCTCGAACCAGTGAAACTTGGAGGATTCATACTCAAGAACTCACGAATCCTTAAAGTGTCAGCCCCTTCTTGTCGAGCTCCTCTTTGCTACCCAACTTGATTAGTCACAACTTGACTCAGCATCCTAATTGCTTCCCTGAACTCAACATTAGTGACTTCCCCTTGACGTTACACTTCAGGTTTGGTAACTCTTGTTCCTCAACATTATGCCTAGCAAGGCGACCTGTGACAGCTCTTCATGGAGGCATGATTATCTCAAAACACACGCAAGCACGTATTAGAAGGATACTTTTAGAGATCAAACTATAATGCACGAAATGAGTGTGAAAGAAGTGAGAAATTTTCTGAAGTGTTGCAGACTCCTAATTATAAAAGTGGCGTGCTTCACACCGATAGCCAAAACTCTACAGACATGGCTTCATAGACTCCCTAGGACTCTTGAACTCTGGTCTCTAATACCATATTTGTCATGCACCGAGCCTACACCCTAGAAAAGAATCTGAAGGAAACACTTACCTTGGCTCTTCTCAACTCATGAATAACTCAACTCATAATAAAGCAATGAAACACATGCAATATATGAAGAGCTTTATAAAACAGTAAAAAACAAATTAGTTCGTTTAAGAAAATGCAATAACAAACTCAACTTTACTCATATAACAGAGTATTATAGTTTCTGTGGGATATTATCTAACCGAAAACCACCACTATGAGCCTAAGTGACGGAATATCATTTTACCTCACACTGCCAAGGACCGTACTATACCTTGCCGGGGGTATAGAACCTAACTCACTAAGTGGATCCACTAGTCTATGCTAAAAGCATCTTAAGGAGTCATCTAAAAAGTATGATCCTTTATTACCCATGATGGCTACATAGTTTATGGAGACTTGAGTTAATATGAACTCGCATCCCCATATTTGTGCTCAATACTACTCCCAAAATATACATAGCTCATATGTTTTTAAAACAAACTTCTTTCTTTGGTTTGATATAATTACTCAAAACATAGCTTAAAAGCTCTTTTAGAATCGGTGTTCCCTTTTCTTGCTCAAATGTAAAAAAACACATATAAACTCTTTGGAAATACTTAGTTCCTATATATCTTTTTGAGAAATGAACTTAACTCTTTACACTTTGCTTAACTTGAAACTTATGTCTTAGAACAAAGTTAAAACGTATGCAAAAGACTTTTGGAAAACTTTATGAACTTCTCTTAACTTGACTCTTGATTTCTCTTGACTTGACTCTTAACTTTCCTTGAATGGAATTTATGGATTCAAGGATCGTGATTTGTGATAGGAAAGATCTCATGATGTTTAGGAATGAATTTAGATAGCTAAACATGAGAAACTACCAAAATATCAATATTTGAGGGTGGGTCCGCGACACAGAGAGATATTTAAAATTTAGTTTCGAAAATGACTTTGAGGTAGAACGCTCTGTGATAGCTATGCGACGTGAAACGATTTTTCCCAGTTCTGGGGACCAGCTCCGTGACGCGCCACCGCTACCCAGATTCGTCCGACGAAATTTCTTCTTCGTTTTCCAGCCCCAACTCACCCAAATTTGGTTCTTTTTCCCAAATTCTTTTTAGATACAGATACCCAACAAATGTACCTAGGAACCTAACTCAACTCAACTCACTAAATAACTGGACGTGATGATCTTAGAAACTTCTCAATTTCAGCCAAACTCAAGAACAATATCAATTTCAAGAATACACATCAAAACATCAAATGTCAAACTCTTTTAGGACGAATTCATGTTGAAATAACATGTTTGGCGTGTGGGTGAACGAACCCAATACTATGAGGGAATTACATACCTTGTAGGATCAAATCCTTGAAGAAATCCGCAATCAATTCCTTATGAAGACGACGAATCTTGCTCTTTCCTCTTCTTTTTCTCTTGCGTTCCTTCTCCAAAAACCCTAACTCTATTTTTCAAAAGCGTAAACTGAATACTATCAGTTTAGACCCTAAAAATATTACCAAAAATGGATTACTTAAGTTGGGTAAGGAAAAGACCAAATGACCCTTAAAAAATCCGATTTTTGGCTTTCCTTATTCCAACTTCCAAAGGGAGTAACTTACTCATACAAACTCGGAATCACGTAAACTTGGCGCCATTGGAAAGATATTTCCAAGAGATTCCCAACCATATTTGGAAGTAAACACAACTCATCCTGAGCTGGGAGTTATGGACGTTTGAAATTGACCAAAAACCCACTTTTCCTAACTTTAACAATTTTCCAGATTTTTCTTTATTTCCAAAAATAATTATTTCCAGTTCTAAACTTGTTCTTAGCTATTTCAAATTGCGAGATGTTACAATAATATGGCTGACACTCTTTTTTTTGAAAAAAATGTTTTGTGTTAGAGTCGCCATCTAAATTTTAAGGAAAATATTAGGAAAACCATTTTTTAAATATGTAAATGTAAACTCTGTTTTGATTTGCGAAACCAGTGAGATTCTGAGTAAGGGTATTGGTTACTCGAGAAAGGTATTAAGCATCCCTCAGCGCCTATCCGAAGATAGTCCTTAAACTCAATTTACAAAAATATAATTAGGAAAACTTGTTTATTTAGTTGCTTTAAAATCAATGGTACGTAAATTTTATTAGTTTAAGAAAAGAGTTAAATACAAGATACGACATAGATATGTCTATTAAATAAAATTAATATTAGTATGTCTATCATACGGTAAAATAAATAAATAAATGTACTTAAATGTATGATAAATTTATATATTAGAAAGTATAGATGTATCTTAAATAAACTTATCCTAAATATATAAATATTGAGTTTAAAGGATATAAAAATTTATCGTGTTATTTATATATAGAATTAAGACGTGAAAGAAAATAAAATAAAATGAGATAGTAGTCGGGTGCAAATATGTAGAAAAATAATGTGTATATTAAAGTGTAGGGATTTATAAATTTTAAAAAAATATATCATTTGTAAAAGTGATAGTAGATATGAGAAAAATTATATGAAGTGTAACAAAATAATACGTTACGTATAGAGAAACACTAAGAAATATAAAATTTGTACCTTTCTGCATATGACATATATATATGTATGCACCTTGTATTTTGAACCTATTGGCATATCTAAAGAATAAAATGTTGAAATAACGTGTTCAGAAATTAAAATGTTTTAGTAATGTTTGGTTTTAAAAAAAAGTGACAATAGCAAGTATTTTCATAAAAGGGGGTGACATAAAGAATATAAAATAGGCCTAACTATTGAGACTAATTCTGTAGTAACATTTATTTTTGTTAATACAATATATAGGCCTACCTCCTTATTTATTTTCTTAAAAAGAATTCTAAAAAAAGTAATAACTTTAGCCTTATGTATTTCTAAAGATAACCATTTTAACTTTAAAACTAGTTTCAAATTCATTTGGGTGTTTTAAATGAAAAAAAGTTTTCCTTGACATAAGGTCCTAGGTGAGATTTGATGAATAAAGCTAATAAATATTTTTTTCCTTCTCGGAGCAAATGACTTAAGCAGTATGTTTTCAATATTAAAAAAAAATTAACAATTCTAGCGAGCCTTATAACATCCATTTTAGCCTTCTAAAATCATGTTTCTTCTTTCTTTCGAAAGTAGTGTTTAAAGCACTTTTGGACCTCAAACTATTGCACTTTAAAAATCTCAACGAATAACGGTTAATTCCAAAAATATATAATTTAAGTCATGCAAAATAATGTTTTAAAACTAAAAAAATCTGCTTTGTAAAGCTTGTTAAAGGTTCAGTTTTTAAGCTAAAAAATCTGCATTTTTGGTCCTTCTAGATCTGCATTTTGTGCTCAAATCATGCACATTTTGAGCTCAAATTCGGCACTCTTTTCAGCTCAAAATGCTGCATTTTGGGACTCAATATACCACCCTTAAACTCTCAAGAAAAGTGATATATTTAACCTTGAAATCTGCTCTTTGAACCACCAAAATCTGCACTTTTGAGACCCAAAATATCAAACTTTAAGTTGCTAAACCTTGTACTTTAAATACTGGTTTATAAAAAGAAAAATCTGAAAATAAATTCACAACAGTTGAAAACATTTTTCCTAAATAAGAACTTCTTTAAAAGACATGTTCTCATGACTGAAAAAATGTGTTAAGTAACAAATAAACTTAGTTGGGAAATGTTATTCTAAATTAAATAATTATAATAAACTAAATATCTAAACGGGTGTGGAGGTGAACGACTATACTTCACCATCGTTCTTAGTTGTACCAAACCAAACAAAATAAAGGTAGCATAAACGCAAGTGTAAAATACGAATATGTAAATGTTAGTAAAAAGATAGCAGCACATATGTGTAAAAAAACACGTGAAACTTTCAAGGAGAAGGAATCATTGTAAACTATTGACGTGATGAGGGCCTCTAGACGTGGGAAAATAATGCAGTCACTTCTCTGATTTGGACAGAGATGGAGTTATGTCACAATTCCAACTGTGCTCCTAAGTGTACATGTACAAAAAAATAAGATAAAAATTAGCACAACCATAAGCAAAATTAGTGAAACACAGAGTGATACAAATACTTTACCACTTTTTGGAGTTAAGCAAATGTCCTAACTAATTCAATATGGCTAGTTATTCATGTTTGAGGTAGAAGAACCTACACCATGTGTAATGAAGTTGGAAAGTAATTAGCTATCCAAACAAATCTAAACTTTAGTTTTTATGACTTACTAAACATATAAAAATAAGCAGCAACAATATATCACAAAGAAGTACATCCTAACTAATAACATACTTGTTGTCTAGCTAATGATATTATTCTTCTTTGATCGTGCAGTTCATTGTCTTAACAAGAGACAAATATTATAGGATTTTAGATATTTGTTCCTAATTTAGGTGGTTCATGATATCGGTTGATCAACTAAGACAGTATCAATAGAATGTAACAAAGGAAAGCAAACTATGAACAAATATGAATGTAGACTCTTTAAAATCAAACATTTAGAGTTTCAATTCAATATTTTCTCAGCAAATGACAAAAATGAATATAAACAAATTTATGAGATAATTCGACAAATTTCGACCATGAAGATAAACCCAAATCATCTGATGCATATCTACTAGATAAAATGAAGCATCTCGTTGCCTAACCTGTTAATAAGTAGATATAACAGAAACTTCATGTGTAATTAGTCAAGGATACATCAAACTTATTATCCTAGATAGAATGTTGTCTCAAATCAATTTAACATATAAGTTTTAATGGCAGTAAACACGTATTGGTGTAAGGAATTTAATCTCTTTTACAAAATATTTTACTTATCAGGTGAGATATGGAGGACAAAATATATATTGATCCTTTAATTCAGTTATTAGGTGAAGTTAAAGTAACTAAATCTTCCTAATTCGTAATAAGATGAGACATAAACTATGTACAAACTGAAATTTCCAGATCTTTCAGCAAAAAGTAAACTGTGCACTTTAGTCTTAAACGTAAAATGATGCAATCACTTGATGAAATTGTTCATGTTCTATCCTATATCCAGATATCTAAGCCGTCAGTATCTCGCATAACTTAGACATGCTCATTTTATTATCAAAGAGAAGTGTCGTCAAAGCATCACTGGACAACAAAACAAAAGGCAACACTAACTGAAAAATACACCAAATAGGTAGAGAAAAGCTACTGGGAATGAACTATTTAAATTTTTTTGAGAAACATTAAAGTTCTTTTCTTCATTACTAACTTAAAACCAAAAGTCCAACACAAATAGGGGGCAGAAAGTCGAGCAACCTACCTTAGTCATTTGGGATCTAATTCATACGAAGAACAATCTGATAGATTTAGAGAAGAACGATACCAAAAGTAACATGCCACAATTTTAAAACTAAACAAGGCATATTAAAGCTCCCAACCCACTTCACCATATTAATTCTTAGGCATACTTTCACTGGAAAATAAACTACCATTCGCAAGACGGCTTGTGCTACAATTGATACCAAAGTATTGGATATCTCACGACTTTTCATTACTTTAGTATAAATCAAGGGAAACAAAAAATTTCGTAACTTGATCGAGGTCAAGAATTTGGATGCAAGAGAGATGATAACTATCCTACTTGGAACTAAAATGTGAAGACCTAGACATTAAACATCATACTTGCATTTTGAAGTGTAACGCAAAATAAATCATTTGGAAACAATTGAAACGAAGGTCTGCATTGAAATTGAGGAATGGTAGAAACCAAAAATAAAGGAACTTGCTAATTTAAATCTTCAACTTCTAGACTTGAATGACACTTAGCAACAGAGAGCAATTAAATCAAACTAAACGTCTTATGAAATCATGTTGCAGAACTCGCAAACAACAATATGAACATGTCTTATGCTTTGTAAGTTGATTCTAACTCGAGTTTATGAGCAGCTGAAACACAAGAGAGACACGGCCAGCATTCAAGTTATGATTCAAACAAGCAGTGATGAAATAGGGCTACATAGTTACCATACTCAAAGTGGAGACTAAGTGAACATCAAACTATTGCTAGCAAAGCAAGACATAGATTCGGCTAGTTTTATGGATACAAAATCAAGTTAATGAAATAATGACCAACACGTAACATTCGAACAACTCCACTGATTCTTGACTCACACCTACTGCCCAGAGACATACACGAAAACTTAATTAAAGTAAGGACTAAAATAGGGGTATCAGATACATGTAATAACAGACCCTTTAGCAAGCGTTGAACACATAGCACGCCACATCGAAAAAGGAAAGAATGTAAGAGGAGACGAAATTACCTTTCTTGGAGTAGCAAACTAGAACTTTGACATCAAAAGATTTCAACCTCAACTCAAACTCGAACTCAAACGAGAAGTAGAGAAGTAAAAGAAACTAAGCAGAGCTATTTTGTGATTCTCAGTCGATTATTGGATGATTTCATTTATTGATAGATCTTTTGTTCGTTGATGGACTTTTTCAGTCGATTCTTTGATGATTTTGATGAGAACCAAAGTCCTTTTATAGCCCAAATTCGGCTCCAAGAATTCAAATTTTGAATTCTTGGAAACACAAACCTCAGAGGAAACAGAAGTGAAATAATGAAGGGGATGACCAAATCTCTCAAGAATAGACCTTTTTAGGTCGATTTGAGAGGATGAGTGATTGATGGAGCATTTTTTCGGTGGCCCAGAGCCATTTCTCTGACGGAGGGAATGTGGGAGCACGTGGGGGATGCCATGGGCGGTGATGGGAGAGGAGCTTGAAGCGTCTAATTTCTGGAAAAAAAAGGAAGATCGTTGAGGTGACCTTTGGAGAAGATGAAAGGGAAGGGTGAACGTGATATGTGGGCAAAAACAGTGCATAGGGCAGCGGTAGAGTCTATTTTGATTTTTGGGTAGGGTTGAAAAGTCTTGGGTTAATTTCGGTCGTCCAATCATTTGATCGGACGGTTAATAAAAATAAAGGGTTTAAAAAATGATTAATAATAATTATAGATATATATATAAAGATAAATTAATTAAAGCCGTTGGAATAAATCGTAGGGCCAAGATCGGAGTTAAAGAAGCACAATCCATGTGCTTCCTACGTGGCACGTGCGGATTGGCCTAATTAAAATGACATGGACTGCCAAATTCTGCTCAAATTAGGTCCCTTTAAATTATAACCTCTTCTTTATTAAATAGCCATAATTTATTAAATTAAAACTAATTATTTTGCAAGACAAGCTTATTTGATAAAATTAGTCATTCTAAAAATAAAATGAATAAAAATTAGTAACTCATTAATTAATTAAGTCTTCCGAATTTTAAAAAATGTCGAAAATATTTATCACAATAATAGAAATTATTTTTAATTAGAAAAATCGAGTTTACCCTTAAAAACAATATTTATTTGACGTGAAATTTAAAAATGAGAAATTAAGTAGTAATTAAAAAAAATTTATTTATGAAATAAAATAAATAATTTAAAATCTTTTCGTATTCCTACAAATATTTCCGAAGATATATTTATTTTATTATTATTATTATTAAAACTTTAGTTAAATAAATGTGCAGAGCCAAAATTGGGTGTCAACAGCTTGCCCTTTTCTTTGTCCATGGAGGAGAGTATAGAAGACATGGACAAAGAAACATTGACATGATCCAATTTTAGACGACCCACCAAAATGCACCTTAAGCAAAATATGACAAGAAATGTTTATGGAGTTATGGCTGAACTCTGGCTTCTGAGCTGCCTACATATATCTAGTTTCATGGGAAATAAAGTCATATGTAGTTCGAGGGTGTAGGAGCATATCAAATTTTGATTAAAATTTGCCCTAGTATCGAATTATGGTAACACTGAAATCTTTTTGATGTTGAGGTATGAAGAGATTAGCACGAATAGAGGGACATGATCTAGTCCTTAAGAAACTTGAACGAGAAATGCTCCATAACAATTTCTATTGAACACCTATGGTAGAGAGATGAATTTTCAAAAAGGATTGCCTTAGTCTCGAGTAATAATGAACTGAGACATGAGATAGTTATAAGTAAGATTTAAATCTGAAATTTTGAAGATAGAGTTGAGTTGAGTTTTGGAAGTGAATCCTTGACGTAGCTAGTGATGATTGACATTGCAGTAACTTGCCCTAGTTTACTTCTTAGAGGGAGTTCCTCGTTGTAATGCGTTGTCCTGCAAAACATGTAAAAAGGTGAAAAGTACTTGTTGTGGTTCAAAAATTATAAATTGAAATAATAATGTAAAGAGTAGAGTGTAGATGTTCAAACGATTGTTGATGTCTCATTTTTGTGTTGTGAATGTGATGTAGGTAAAGTAACTTGTAATGTCAAGGCCTCCGACTGGCGGGACTATTGTAATGTAAAACCCTGCATCCGGTTGTGTGAAGCTTGTAATGTAAAACTTCCGACTGGTGGGGTTGTTGTAATGTAAAAGCCTATATCCGGTTGTGTAAAGATTGTAATGTAACATATTATTATTAGTGTATGACAATGTCGCTATGTTTGCATGCCCTCGATCGGTGAAGCTTCGGTGGCATTGCTAAGATGTTAGTCTCTGATTGGCAGAGTGTTTCCTCTTTTGCTTATATACAGGCTCCGATTGGCAGAATTTAATCGATGTTTTCCAAGTACAGCCTCCAGTTGGCAGAGTTTGACGATGTTTGCTATGTACAGCCTCTGATCGGTGGAGTTTGAGGGACATTTGCTATGTACAACCGCAAACTGGTAGAGTTTGGAGCTGTTAGGCGGTGGCCTTTGATTGGCGGAGTTATTGATGAGGTTAGATTACAAGCTCCAGTTGGTGGAGTTGTTTTGACAGAAAGCTAACTATTCTATTTTCCGACAAGGGGACGCTCTCTTCTGTATTTGATTAGGATCTTGAGGGTACCTGCAAAAGTTTAAATGAAATATTCTTAGACATAAGATACAAGTTGAAGTACTTCCTGTAAATAAAGTAGGGAAAGAGTTTTTTGGCTCATGATTGTGAGAAGTCAAATGGTGCCTTTTGTCGTGCCCTTAGACTTGATGTTATTTTCTTGATTCATGTGTTCCGGCACTCAAAGAAAATTTTTAGTTTGGGAGGGGGTGTTGATTTGGGTCGATTCGCGGACTGAAGCCTCGTCACTGGAATCCTTCGATGTTTTCTTAGTCCCGCACATAGTTTCTTAAGCTAGAGACTAGGAAGGTGGAAGAGTAGAAAAAATCCTTTTGAAAAAAATTAGCTTGTTTTTTCTAGAAAAGAAGTATAGCACGTATATATTAGGTATATATATATATAGTAATTCGACAGCGTTTTTAGATTATGACATGTTCCGAAGTCTATCGAGCTTTCCATTTTGTTGACTATATCCAACAGTCTTCTGGTAGCTTCTACTCTTCTAATTAAGCTTCCTTAGCTCTTTTGCTGACACTGCGACAATCGATATTCTTCATATTCTGAGGTTACGCTAACTATGACGAAGTGTTCCCTAAGGGTGAGAAAAAAAATGGAAATTTTGCAGTGCATTGATCAACCCTAACTGGGGCTGCCGACATATCCCCAAAGTAGGAATCAGATCGTAACGTAGTCCGAATACAAGTGGAAAAAATAGAAGTATGTAATGCAATGACCGAGCATGACTGAAGCTGCCTACGTATCCAAGTGGAATCGGGTCGTAACGTAGTTTAGATAAAAATAGGAAAGTGGAAAATGTAGGGGAAAAGTAAGAATATGTAATGCAATGACCGGGCCTGACTCAGGCTGCCTACGTATCCAAGCGGAATTAGGTCAGAATGTAATTCCAATACAACAGGGGAGAGTGAAAAATATGAAATGCAATGACTGGGCCTGACTCAGGCTGCCTACGTATCCAAACACAATCAGGTTAGGACGTAGTTCAGATACAATAGATAAGAAAAAAAATGCAAGGGAAAAGTAAGAATATGTAATGCAATGACCGGGCCTGACTTAGGTTGCCTACGTATCTAAGCGGAATCATGTCAGGGCGTAGTTCAAGTACAAAAGAAAAGTTAAAAACATGGAATGCAATGACTGGGCCTTACTCAGGCTGCATACGTATCCAAGTGGAATTTGGTCAGGACGTAGTTCAGATACAATAGAAAAGTGAAAAATATGGAAGGGACCGAATCCGACAAGGATTGCCTACGTATCCCCCGAGGGAATTTAGGTCGAGCATAATTCTAAATACATAGAAATGATGATTTTGGGTTTACTAAGTGAGACCAGATCTGATATGGGTTGCCCAAGTACCCCATCGTGGGAAGTCAAGTCTAGACGTTGTTCTATTACATTGAAAAATGCAAAAGTACGAGAAATAAGACAAATCTTGAGATCTTTAGATGTAGTACTTCTTGATGGCGTCTGAATTAATTAGCTTTGTGCTCACTCTGTCGTCCATTTTTGCTAAGATTAATGCTCCTCCCGAGAGTACTCTACGAACCATGTAGGGTCCTTGCCAATTTGGTGCAAATTTCCCTTTGGCTTCTCTTTGTTGAGGAAAGATCTTCTTCAATACTAACTGGCCCTGTGTGAACTGTCGAGGGTTAACTTTCTTGTTGAATGCTTTGGTCAATCTGTTCTGATAGAGTGGTCCATGTCAAACCACGTTCATCCTCTTTTCATCGATGAGCATCAATTGTTCATGCCTACTACATATCCATTCTTCATCGTCCAGACCAACCTATTGGATAATCCTTAAAGATGGTATTTTCACTTCGGCAAGTATTACTGCCTCAAAACCATAAACCAACATATAAGGAGTTTCCCCATTTGATTTTCTGATTGTGGTGCGATAACCGAGTAAAGCATATTGTAGCTTCTCATGTCATTGCCTGTGACTATCAACTATTTTCCTTAAAATCTTCTCAATATTCTTATTTGCAGCCTCAACTTCTCCATTCATAAGTGGCTGGTAAACTGTGGGATTTCGATGAGCAATCTTGAACCTTTCAAAAGTTTCCCTCATAAGATTGCTATTGAGGTTGGCTGCATTATCTGTTATGATTAATTTGGAATCCAAACCGACAAACTATATTGTTGCGAACAAAGTTTGCTACCACCTTCTTTGTCACTGCCTTGTATGTCAAAGCTTCAACCCATTTTGTTAAACAATCAATAGGTACTAGGATGAAACGATGTCCATTTGATGCGGGAGGCTCTATGGATCCAATAACATCCATGCCCCGAGCGGCAAATGGCCAAGGGGAACCCATCACATTGAGCTCATTAGATGGAACCCATATAAAATCCCCATGTACTTGACATTGATGACACTTTTGCACATACCATATGCTATCTCTCTCCATGGTCAACCAAAAATATCCAGCTCTTAGAATCTTTTTCGCCAAAGTGAACCCATTCATGTGAGGTCTACGGGTTATTCCTGCATGTATTTCTTCCAAAAGCCTTGTCGCTTCTGCGCCGTTAACACACCTCAGCAATCCTAAATCCGAAGTTCTCCTATGTAGGATTTCTCCGTTAAGGAAGAAATGATTGGCCATCCTCCTCAATATTCGTTTCTGCTTGCTTGTGGCATTTTCAGGATATTTTTGTGCTTCTATCAATCTTATGATGTCATAGTACTAGGGGTTTTCCATCTAGTTCTTCATCTACATGAAAACAGTATACATGTTGATTATGCATCTTTATATCGATATGGTCGATGTAATTCTTGTGTGGATGTTGAATCATCGAGGACAATGTTGCCAAAGCATCGACAAACTCATTTTGAGCTCGAGGGACATGCTTGAACTCAATCCTTGTGAATCTCCTACTCAAATCTTTTATGTAATGCAAATAAGGCAGGATCTTCACATTCTTAGTGGTCCATTCTCCTTGCACCTGGTGAACCAATAATTCGGAATCTCCTATCACCAAGAATTCTTTGATGTTCATGTTGATAGCCATCCTGAGTCCGAGAATACAAGCTTCATATTTTTCCATGTTATTGGTACAGTAGGACCTAATCTTGGTTGAGATTGGGTAATACTGACTTGTTTCCGAAATTAAGACTACTCCTATTCCAACTACGATAGAGTTTGATGCTCCATCAAAGAACATCCTTCTCACATCATACGACTCTGATATGTCTTCTCCTACAAACAAAACCTCTTCATCAGGGAAGTAGGTCGTAAGTGGCTTGTAATCATGATCCACTAGATTTTCTGCAAGGTGATCAGCCAGGACTTGTCCTTTGATGACTTTCTGTGTCACGTACACAATATCAAACTCGCTCAACAAAATTTTCCACTTTTCAAGTTTACCCATAGGCATGGGCTTCTGATAGATGTACTTTAGTGGATAGATTCTTGAGATCAAGTACGTGGTGTATGCAAACAAGTAATGCCTAAATTTTAGCGCGATCCAAGTCAAAGCGCAACATGTTCGTTCCAATAAGGTGTATCTTGCCTCGTATAGTGTGAACATCTTGCTCAAATAGTGAATGGATTGCTCTTTTCTACATGTCTTATCATGATTCCCCAACACACATCCAAATGAATTATCCATGACAGATAGATACACTAACAAAGGCTTTCCCGGCTCTTGTGGGACCAATACTAGTGGGTTGGACAAGTATTATTTGATTCTGTCAAAAGCCTTTTTCCATTCCTCTGTCCATTTCGTGGCATCATCCTTCTTCAGTAATTTGAATATGGGTTCACAAATCACAGTGGATTGAGCTATGAACCAAATTATGTATTTCAGTCTTCCCAAGAAACTCATCACATCGTTACTGGTCTTCGATAGAGGTAGCTCTAGGATTGCTTTTATTTTTCATGGATCCAACTCTATGCCTTTCCTGCTAACAATGAATCCCAATAGTTTTCCCGCTGGTACTCCAAAGGCACATTGTGCTGGATTCAACTTCAGATTATACTTACGCAACCTCTCAAAGAAATTTTGTAAGTCATCCAGGTGGTTTGAACTTCTTTTGGATTTGATAACGACATCATCCACGTAGACTTCAATTTCCTTGTGGATCATATCATGGAAAAGGGTAGTCATGGCCCTCATGTAAATTGCACCAACATTTTTGAGATCAAATGAAATTACTTTGTAGCAATACACACCCCATGGAGTGATGAACACTGTCTTCTCTGCATCACCTTCATCCATCAATATTTGGTGATATCCTGCAAAACAATCGACAAATGATTGCAACTCATGTTTTGCACAGTTATCGATGAGTATATGAATATTTGGAAGAGGGAAATTATCCTTAGGACTGGCCCCTGTTAAGATCTCGATAGTCTACACATATTCTGATCTTTCCATCCTTTTTTTGCACAGGCACAATATTGGCTAACCATGTGGGGGTAATTTGTAACCCTCACAACGTTCACCTCAATTTGCTTAGTTACCTTCTCCTTGATCCTTAAACTCAAATCTGCCTTGAATTTTCTTGTCTTTTGCTTAACAGGTAGACAAGTGGGATCAATTGGTAATTTATGCGAGACAATATCAGTGTTTATCCTTGGCATGTCATCATAAGACCAAGAAAATACGTCAACGACTGCTTAAGAAACTCTATTAACTCATGTTTTCTTTCAACTTCCAAATGTATGATGAATTGTGTTTCCTTCACGATTTCCTGATCTCCTAAGTTGACAACCTTGGTTTCATCCATATTGGGTTTTTTCTGACTTTTCACTTGCTTGATCTAGTGTGGTAGATTTTTAGGAATCATTCTTTTATCGTATTCTTCATGATCTTGTTTATCAGTTTCACCTTGCTCAATAGATTCGTTACATGTCATAACCGTTGAACGAGGATTTTTATTAATATGAGTGCTAAAATGTGCAAAAGGTAAGTATAAATAAATAGATATTTAAAACAACGAGAAATTTTTTAAAGATAAATAAAGACTTTTTATTTTAAAGCATTCTAGCTTTTAGAAGAGGCCAGAAACAAAAGATTAGGCATGATTCAAGCCACAATTTGATCATGCGAATTTTAAAATAAAAACTTCTTTTCCACACTACCAGGACTGGTTGAAACAGGGATGGGCTGATGGTCTAGTTTTGCAACATTTTTCCAGGTTCGACATTACTAATGGTCAATTTGCTTAGATTTATCTCTTCCTCTTCTCCAGCCATGGCCACGAACAGATTGCCTATTCCTTCTTCGATGTGATCATCACCAGCTTGATATGGAATCAAAGTTTTTTTAGTACGAAGATTGTATTGTTTTGCCCCTGGTGGACTCTTCCCGAGGAAGGCTTATATTTGAGTCCGTTGGTGCCTCTCTGATGCTTCAGTTGGGTCGTCTCAACTATGCCATTGGACTTGGGTCCAAGTACACTCTTAGGCTGATACCCATACTTCAACATCTCTGATGCAACCATTTTTGTTGTATTTGACAATTTTGTATCATCTGTCTCTGCTTCCTCACTAACCCTTATAGCTTGCATAATTTCCAAAGTGTGAAATGTTGCTCCATCTAACTCATCAACGACTGGGATAGAATTAACAAAAAGGATGGGGTGACTGAGCTCTCTATGGATGGTAACTTTTGTGCGACCCCACTAAAACTTTACACATTGGTGAAGAGTTAAAGAACCGCTCTTACCATTTGAACCCATGGTCTTCCCAGTAAGTAACAGGTTGTTGTTAGATGACACATTTATCACATGAAATAGGATTGGGAATTCAGCCGGCCTCACCTATAATGTGAGATAGATCTCTCCAATGACACTTCTTTGTAGTCCATCAAAAGCTCTAACTTTCACACGACTTTCCCTTATCTCTCCCATATTAACACCTAAATCCCTCTGATTGGTGAAAGGACATATGATGCATCCAGAACCACCATCAATTACAACTCCAGTCACAATCTTATCACAAGACTGCGATGTGAAGTGTTTTGTCGTGACATCCCCTTCTGCAGGCAGCTCATCATCATGGAAATAAATCTTGTTAGCTTCCACTATTCTTCCGATCGTTGAAGCTAAAATTTCACTTGTGGTCTCTTTTGGAACGTTTACTCCGCTTAACACTTCCATTAAAGCATTCATATGAGCTTCATAACTCATAAGTAGAGACAAAATAGATATGTGGGCAGGTGTCTTCTTCAGCTGCTCTTCGACTAATAGTCTTTAGGCTGCATCTTCTTCCAAAATTCTGCAGCTTCAACATCGGTAACATTCTTTCTTGGACTTTGTTCCTTTCCAAGAACTCCTCGATTTAGATCCTTTGGGGCATAACACCTCCCCGACCTAGTCATCCCTTGAGCCACGGCATTGTCGATCATCTTGCCCTTGGCACGTGCTTGGTAGTCCCATGGGACTTCTTTGGTGTCATATTTTGGCTTTCTAGCGATTCGAGTGGTCACTACAACTCTTGGGAGATATGTTTGGACAGTCAGAGGATCACTTAGCTGAAAAGTGATAACAGGTTGTGCCAAAGATGTCATGGCATTTGTTTCATCTATGCTTGGATAGTCGAGGTCCTCATATTCTTCATCTAGAATAACCATGTTGATCTCCCGATTCTCATGGTTTGGCAAGGGGTTATTGTTTACGTTGGGAGGTGATGGAGTGCATTTGATTACTCATTTCCTGATCCCTCAATTTGGTTCATCAAGCCATAACAATCTTCTGTGTCGTGTCTTTAGACTCCCTAGTGGTAAGCGCATCTTGTTTCCATCAAAGTTACGAGGGATTGGATCAGGAAGTTTTCCTTCAACTGGTTGTAGCACTCCGGCTATCCTCGACCTCTCAAAGAACTGTGCATAAAGTTCGGCAATTGGTGTGTAAACACGAGCATTTCTAGCTTCGAGATTTGGACGTGGTCTCGATGAATATGTTGGTCTACTTTGGTGGATTGGTGCTTGGACAGGGGCATATGGTCTTGGTGGATTTTGGTGTGCTAGTGCTCATGGTGGATTATAGTGTGGTGACAACTAAAACATCCACCCTTTTCTTTTTGTTGTCTCCAATGAACCCCATTGTATAGCCCTACCTGCAGCTTGCAATGCGACCATAGACTGAATCTTTCTGGATGTAACACCCTCCTCTATAAAGTCTACCATCTTGACCAATTTTGCGAACTACTAGCCTATCATTGACATCATCTTGTCAAAGTAGACACCTTCTTGAGCTCAAATAAAGTACTTCGAGAGCTCAGTCTCATCTAGTGGTGGTTGCACTCTTGCGGCTTCATTTCTCCAATGTCATGCACACTCCTAGAAATTCTCTGATGGCCTTTTCTTTTTGTTGGCCAATGAGAATCTGTCAGCTGTAATTTCAGTAATGAATATGAAATGAGTCATGAAATCTTCAGCCATTTCCTGGCAGTCACGCCATTTGCAAGGTCCTGGTGCGTATACCAGGTCAATGCTTCTCCAGACATATTATGGATGAACAATTTCATCCTCAGCTTCTCATTTCTCCCTACACCTACTAATTTGTCACTGTAGTGCGTGAGGGCCAGCCTTTCCATCAAACGTGTCAAACTTTGGTGGTTTGTACCCTACCGACAGGTCAATGTCTGGATGGATGCACATGTCATCATAATCCAAACTCTCTGTTCGTGTAGTGACTTGTAAGTTTTTCAATGCCTTTCTTAGACCATGAAGTTGGGCATTGATCGCTGCATCCTCTTTCAACCGAGCATCTTTCTCCATTTCTACATATTGATCAACCTCGTACGGGATATTAACCACAACTGGCATTTTAAAGGTAGGAGATTCAACAGCATATACAAGTGGAACATGTGGCTCGTAGGGAGCAGCGACATGAGCCCCAAGTATCTGCTGCATTGTAGATATGGTAGGGTCGCGATTAGAGAGGTCGGGCATGATCTTGACTGCGGTTGGAGAAGCTGGTGGAACTCGACCGTGTGCGGGAGCATATTGAGTTGGTTCTGGCAGATTTGGTAAGTCAGCAGAAGTCAAGTTAGACTTTGGGAAGTAGATAGGCGTCTTGAAAGTAGGGAAAGTCATAGCCGACAGTTTGGCCAAGTCCCGCACTTGGCATAATTCTTCCCTTAAGATCTCGAGTTCTTGCTCCATGCGAGCCATTTTCTCTTCATTTTGGAGGTCTGTCATGTTTTGAGAACCTTCCTTCGGGGTTCTCAATAGGTATTATTATGTTTGCAGCAGCGTTGAACTCATCTTTATCAGTCATCTTTCCTTTGGATTCAGCTAGTTTGCAAGTTGACACAAATCAACTTATTTTTGGGATAAATGATGAAACAAAAAAAAAAAAAGGGAAACTATGTTAGTTTGGGAAATATTGAAAGATGTAACAAATATGTAAGTGTAACACATATATACGCCAATTTGGCGACATTAAAAATGCATCCTAATATAGAACCTATTTTTGCCTGAGGTGGGCCTAGGTTGCAATTAATTAGATAATGAATGATCCATTTAAACACATTTTAGATTTGGAGCAAAAATATCTTCATTGATCAAAGCAATCTGGCTATTACAATGATGTAGGCAATCAGAAACCTAAGAAATGAAAGTACAGGGATAGGCCATATGACGCTTTGAGGAGAGAGTTTCGAAAAAGAAAAAGGACTTACAGCCAGGTTGGGGCATCATCACGGTCATCGTCCCAATCATAATATGGCTCTGGGTGGTACTTTGGGGATTCGTCGATCTTCCATTCCTAGTTGTTTGAATCTTCCCTTTCATCAAACCCTCTGGAACCATATTCGGAGTGAGCGTCTTCTACTGTTGGAATCGGTTCATTCTCCATATACATCAATCCTCCGTCTCTAGGGTCATGCTCTTAATATTCTTGTTAATCCTCTTCCATCTCCTTAGTTGGCTCTCTAGGATCCTCTTCTGGTTCTTCCTTCATCCCTTCATTTGGTTCATCGTCAACTGCCTGTATGAGATGGTCGAAATACTGTGGGGTCACCTGATGATACATGGTTGTCGTGATGGGCATGAGGTTCAATAGCTCCGTGCCAATTTGATTTGATCTTTGTGTGTCTGTGAACCCCAAGATCCCGTCACAGCTGGGCCTTGCGAGAATTCCTCCCATCATAAACTAAGAATAATATTTAGGAGTGCACCGCGACTCAATCCCTATGACTCAGTCAAAAATGTCATACCATCATTGTACCAAAGCAGAGATACTTTCGATCGGGATTCTTCCTTCATAATCTACCTCTACTAATGCCATATTTTACCATAGAGGAACGCCTTGGGTAATTCCAAACTATCGGAGGAATTAGGCGTGGTTGGTTCTCAACTGAGCTCGGTCGTGGACCCATGGTAGTCGCCACTGAATATGGTTTCCTACGAGGTGGGTCAGGAAAAAGCGCCAACCATCTTCATTATTTGGGGCGTTTCACAGTCTCAATCTCATCGCATGACTTCTAATTTTGTTGTGTAAGTCCCCTCCAGCGCCATTTTCTGCTTGTCTTTGATAGAAGTGTTCCAACACCCAAATCTATAGCAACAAGTTACTTCCCTTAAAGCGATCATATCCTCTAGAGCAGAGGCATAATAATCAAAATATTTCTTCCAAGATCATGGGTACGATGGTCAATCTAACAGGTCCCCTGAAAATGAAGATGACCATAGGCAGTAGGTTGATGTCGACACACCCTTTTTTCTTTAGAAAGATCCCAAAAAGGCCATTACAAAAACAATAGCCCTGTGCCTCTCCCAATCATTCCTGGAGATGAAGAATTCTTGCTGGAACCTATCATAGCTCTCTCGATGACCAAATATTTTAAATAAATAATCCAACTTGACCTATCTTTTATCAACTCTTCTCAAACCTAGGACTACTCTTAACCCCAAAGACTAGAGAAAACCAATTCCCGGTGTAGTGCCCGGGGCCAAGGGTGCTTTGCTAGCCAATGGTAAATTAGCAATTTGACTTATCTCCTCCAGTGTTGGTGTGATTTCAAAATCTGTGAACTGGAAAGTCATTGTTGCTGGTTTTTCAGAATTTAATCATTAGACTAATGAGCGATTTTTTTGCCTCCACATTTAGTAGATCAATTAACTACTGCACGTGTGGCATAATCTCATTTTTGTATGCAACTCAGATGTTTCTCCACCACTCTTTCAAAGTTCAGGGGACCTCAGTTATCATCTTGTTATTAGAAAGGTTTTGGTTGATTTGCATCTGAAAGAAAGGTAAAATGGTAAGATGATTCTAATTGCTCCAAATCCGTTAAGTGTTTAGTTTGGATTATCCATATCAATTTCACACAAAATGTATGTCGTGGAGTTTTAAAGAAGAAACTCATTGACATTTAGGTGGTTTCCTAGACGCAACGACAATACCTTATATTGTCTTGCGTAAGGATATGCAACATGACCCATTTCTAGAGTAGGATCTTTTTTCCTAGATGATGGAGAGTGTGATTGAGTAATTGCGAGAAGGCGCACTAGTTTAATTGCACCGACTCTGAAACTAATGAATCCTAATAGTGTTTCGGAGGAGCGCAGGAACACCCCTCGCATGTTCAGTGTGGGTTTGTGTACAGCCAAAAACTCGATAGAAAGTGCAAATGACAGTGTAGGAAAGCAGTAACAAGTAGTGTTTTAGAACAAATAAAGATCACAAGTTTGGATTCACTTGCGACATTTCAGTCAAAGCAATATATCAACAATAATCTAAAAAATAAACACGTAATCATAAATGTTTTTCCCAAATTGAGTTTTCTAAGGTTAAAATCTAAGTAAGGTCCCCAACAGAGTCACCAAGATGTCGCACCCCTATTTCGAACTAGCCGAAAAAGTTCACAACATAATATGACTAACACTCTAATTTTTTTTAAAGTTGTTTTGTCTTTGAGTCGCCACCTAAATTTAAAGGAAAATATTAGGAAAACCATTTCTTAAATATGTAAATGTAAACTTTGTTTTGATTTGCGAAACTAGTGAGATTCTAAGTAAGGTTTTTGGTTACTCGAGCGGAAGGTATTCAACATCCCCCAGAGCCTATCCGAAGAAAGTCCTTAAACTCAATTTAGGAAAAAATATAATTAGGAAAACTTATTTATTTCGTTGCTTTAAAATCAATGGTAATTAAATTTTATTAGTTTAAGAAAAGAGTAAAATACAAGGTACGGCATATATATGTCTATTAAATAAAATTAATAGTAGTATGTTTATCATACGGTAAAATAAATAAATAAATGTACTTAAATGTATGATAAATTTAAATGTTGGAAAGTATAGATGTGTCTTATATAAACTTATCTTAAATATATAAATGTTGAGTTTAAAGGATATGAAAACTTATTGTGTTATTTATATATTGAATTAAAACGTGAAAGAAAATAAAATAAAATGAGATAGTAGTTGGGTGCAAATATGTAGCAAAATAATGTATATATTAAAGTGTAGGGATTTATAAATTATAAAAAAAATAAGTATCATTTGTTAAAGTAATAGTAGATATGAGAAAAATTATATGAACTGTAACAAAATAATAAGTTACGTATAGAGAAAAACTAAGAAATATAAAATTTGTACCTTTCTGCGTATGACATATATATGTATGTACCTTGTATTTTGAACCTATTGGCATATCTATAATCTTGAAGTAACATGTTAAGAAATTAAAATGATTTAGTAATGTTTGGTTTAAAAAAAAAGTGACAATAGCAAGTATTTTCATAAAAGGGGGTGACATAAAGAATATAAAATAGGCCTAGCTATTCAGACTTATTCTATAGTAACATTTATTTTTGTTAATACAATATATAGGCCTACCTCCTTACTTATTTTCTTAAAAAGAATATTTTCAAAATAAGTAATAACTTTAACCTTATGTATTTCTAAAGATAATCATTTTAACTTTAAAAGTAGTTTCAAATTCATTTGCGAGTTTTAAATGAAAACAAAGTTTTCCTTGACATAAGGTCCTAGGTGAGATTTGATAAATAAAGCTAATAAATATTTTTTCCCTTCTCGGAGCAAATGACTTAAGCCGTATGTATTCAAGATTAAAATAAAGTAACAATTCTAGCGAGCCTTATAACATCCATTTTGGCCTTCTAAGATCATGTTTCTTCTTCATTTAGAAAGTAGTGTTTAAAATCTCAAAGAATAACGGTTAGTTCCAAAAATATATAATTTAAGTCATGCAAAATAATGTTTTAAAACTAAAAAAATCTGCTTTGTAAAAAGCTTGTTAAAGGTGCAGTTTTTAAGCTAAAAAATCTGCATTTTTGGTCCTTCTAGATCTGCATTTTGTACTCAAATCATGCAAATTTTCAGCTCAAATTCGGCACTTTTTGGAGCTCAAAATGCTGTACTTTTTGGGCTCCAAATGCTACACTTTTTGAGCTCAAAACGCTGCATTTTGGGACTCAATATACCACTCTTAAACTCTCAAGAAAAGTGATATATTTAACCTTGAAATCTGCACTTTGAACCACCAAAATCTGCACTTTTGAGACCCAGAATATCAAACTTTAAGTTGCTAAAACTTGTACTTTAAATACTTGTTTATAAAAAGAAAAATCTGAAAATAAATTCACAACAGTTGAAAACATTATTCCCAAATAAGAACTTCTTTAAAAGACATGTTCTCATGACTGAAAAAAATGTGTCAAGTGACAAATAAACTTTGTTGGAAAATTTTATTCAAAATTAAATAATTATAATAAACTAAATAACTAAAGGGATGTGAAGGAGAACAACTATACTTCACCATCGTTCTTAGTTGTTGTGACGCCCCAAAGCTTCCACCAGGACACGGACACGAGACCTAGGATCACGAGTGACTCCAAGCTAACACTGTTGGAATATCATAAGCATACTAAAGTAAACTGAAGTAAAGAAATACTGATCGAAAGTTTAAATCATCATAAACTGAAATGATGAGGAATACCCATTACTAT
The DNA here is from genome assembly GCF_900185275.1 of Solanum verrucosum. Lineage (NCBI taxonomy): Eukaryota > Viridiplantae > Streptophyta > Magnoliopsida > Solanales > Solanaceae > Solanum > Solanum verrucosum. The sequence continues at coordinate 3,933,954 of NW_026020539.1, forward strand.
CTGAATAAATAATCTCTAAGTTTAATGAAAACTCAAATATCAAATTCCAAACCTAAAATTGAATCTAACTATGTCTGAAATAAAGCCTTTAATGGACTAGAGATGATGGGACATGCCCTAGCTAAATCTAGCAAAGCTGAAACTAAAGACTGGAAGGAAAAGAAATAATCATGTCAATCATCCTCGGAGAACGAGGACTCACCACTGATACTACTTAACTAGAGATTGGGAACCGATCTATGCGTGATCTGAATGTTGAGGACCTGAACCTACATCATGAGAAGATGTAGCGCAAAGTATGCGTTAGTACTTAAAAGGTGCTGAGCACGCAGGATAGAATAAAGTTGAACAACATATATAATTGAACAAATCATATAACTGAGCAATGATATAAGATGAGCATGATACTATACTTAAAACACTGAACATGAACTAACTGAATGTAATGACCAAGTTTATGACATGCTGAAACTGAATACCAAACTGTAACTGATAACTTGATCAATACACTGGTATATGTTTGTGGGAGCTACTAATAACCGACATAAAAGCACATGAGCTAAATGTGGAGTCCGATGTAAATGCCCCATCGAGAGGACTCAATATACCATGCTAGAGGTATAGAGGCATGACTGGCGTGATCACTAAAACGGATGCCCACAAAGGGGACTTAACCTACGGGGCCACGTAGTTCTGGGACTATGAGGGTTACTGACCCTAGTCGAACTCGGTATTTAAGCCTACTCCCAATAGAATTCATAAAATATAATAAAATTGAAATAAATTGGATAGCTCGATGTTCTAAAATGCTAACTGAAAATGCATCATTAATGTACTGATAATGAAACATTATTAACTGAGGCATGTATATATGTTTATCTGTCCTAGTTTATGTAATTCATGAACTAAAAGAACAGCATAACTAGGGTTCTGAGTTTATGCATGAATCTGGGCAAAATGATGCTACTACATGATAATTTGATTAGGAGTATTAAAATCACTAATTCATAATAATTTGCTGAGATTCTAGAAACCCTATGTTTAGATAATATGAAGGGAATCAAGAATCGACTGTTCTAGGGACCTTATGGGTGAAAGGAACCCACTAGTGAATTTCCACATACCTGGTGACAGATTTCATGGAAAAATCTTTCGATTTCAAGGCTGGAACTGACGAAACCTTATTGTGTTCTTGAACTAGGGCTGCTCAACTTTTCTTCTTGATTTCGTTCAACTTGGATGAATTTTGGGGAATGATTGATTAGGTTAGTTTTCTAATATAGTTTCTACGCTAAAACAGACCAAAACTACGTAGTTTAGGGATCAAACGACATATTTTAAGTGCCCAACCCATAGGAAAGAGTCCTAAATGACCCTAATGAAAAGGTTATCGAAGGCCATCCACGGAGGGACATATGGTCTGTGGGTTGACCTACCAACCGTAGGTAGGTGTCGTCGATCAAGTCTGCCCGACAATGCTTTTCTTACTCAAAGATGGGATTTTAGCAAACTTGGTGGCATTGGAAAAAGGATTAACTTATCTTTATTTTCATAGGTTAAGGGCCACTTAATTCCTTTTGTGCTAAGAGTTATGAATGTTTGAAATTGACCTATCAGTAACTTCCCTCTAAATGGCAACTGACCCTCACCTACGGTCAGACCTATGATCTGTAGGTCCAACTACAGATCGTACTGGTCGACCGTGGGTGGGATAAGAGACTATAAAGATTTGGGCCTTAACGACAGAACCCCACCTATGGTTTGTGGCCCTACCTATGGTCCATGTGTGGTTCCGTTGGTACTGGCACCAGTTTCTCTGAAAACTAGGATTTTCTTCATTTTGAGACTCGAGGTTTTACATTATCTCTCCCTTGGGAACATTCATCCTCGAATGAAGTCTAAACAAGCTGAGTATGGAGGGAAGAAGCTGCAATCCCTACCACTTTGTACTAGAAACTGATTTCTAACTGAACTGAGTTCCAAGAACATGCAATACACTGAAAATGCAAATACAAACTGAAGGAACATGATATTAAGACTGAAGCTACGCATGAATGACTGAAGAAATTAGGGAGGAACTATTACCTCAAGTTGGAATGGATTAGGAAGGAAAGAGATGAGGATACTTGGTCTTCATGGTTGTTTCTGTTTCCCAAGTAGCTCCCTCTACGGACTGTTTCCTCCACAAAACCTTCACTGAAACGACTTCTTTGTTTCTCAACCTTCGAACCTGGCGATCAAGAATATCAACTGGAACATCCTTATAAGTGAGATTATCCTTCATAGCCGGACTTTCTAATGGTACTATGGATGCTGGATCTCCCACACACTTCTTCAACAACGAAATGTGAGAGACTGGATGGAGTGTTTCTAGTTTTACCGGAAACTCTAACTCATAAGCCACTTTACCAACCCTTTCAAGATCTTGTAAGGACGCTTCACTTTCTTACAAAATCTTATCACCCACTTCATAGGTGACACTTTCGGGAAAACTCAATCATCACCTTGGAACTCCAAGTCCCTTCTCCTTACATCATGCATAGAATTTCTGGTGACTCTGGGTTGTCTTAAGTCTATGTCTAATGAGCTAAACTTTCTCCATAACATTATTAACCAAATCTGGCCCTATCAAGGCTACTTCACCTACTTCAAACAAACCAACTAGAGATCTACATCTATGCCCATATAATGCCTCATAAGAGGCCATCTGAATGCTGGAATATTAACTATTGTTGTAGGAGAACTCTATAAGAGGAAGGTGATCATCCCAACTACCCTTGAAATTGATCACGCAAGCTCTCAAAATATCCTCTAAGATCTGAATGGCATGCTCTGTCTGACCATCCATTGTTGGATGAAATGTTGTGCTAAGATTAACCTTAGTAACAAGACCTTTCTAGAATGACTTCCAGAATTTATGTCCTCAAATGCTTATCTTATCTCAATATCTGATGAAAACCCTTAAGTTTCAGGTATTTGAAAATTGAAGGAGAGCATGGACACTACTTCGCAAAAAGGAACGCTAAGGCTGAAAAGAACGAAGAAAACTAAGGCTTGAGGATTGCCGAGTCCACTTGGCGAGTCACCGAAGGGTCTCACTTTGCGTTTTGTTCCAATGTGCTGAGCCCTAAAGGAAAGGATCAAGTCAGCAGAAAAGGGAGCAGTCAGTACATTGCCGAGCACTTCCGCTAAGAAGTACTATATCGCGCAATGACCCAGAGCACGACGATGCCGAAGGATGGTGCAAGACAGCGATGAACTACACCAAAGGGTGAATCACCGAGTTGATCGGCGATTCCTACTAATGTCACCGAATGATACATCGCAGCACAGATTTTTGAAAACTATAAATACCTGTTATGAGTTATAAAAGATTAGACAGTATCAGATTTTAGTATCATAATGTTTTTAGTGTGAAACAATTAATATAATTTTAGTACATTTTCTCTGAGTTTGAGAGGGTTTTGGAAACTTAAAGAAGAAGAAGATTTCATCTCCAAGGATTTGGACTTGGGTCTCTTGGATTCTTCATTCTTGGCCTATAACAAGACTTAATTCTTCATACCCATTTGAATGTACGCTCATTCAGGTATAAATTTCTATCTCTTGGGGTGTGATTTAGCAAATGTGTTTAGATTATTGTTAGGTTTTGCTTGCTGAGAGGTTAGATGTATTGTAATAGTGATTTCACCTAGGGGTTGTGGTTTAATTTAATGGGTTTGTAGCTGAAAATACAAAACAAACCATGTGTTTTCGGCTTGCGAGAGAGAGAGGTCTTGAAAGCAAGACCGCTTGACTGATGGCCTAAGAATTGGGTTGACATGAGGTTCAGCCCGAGAGGGTGAGCCCTAGTCCTATATCCTAGCACTCAGCTTGAGAGAGTGAGTAGGGTAAGGTTTAACCTGGCCTTCATGCGGCAAATGGGTGTTCGAGAGGAACCTATTTGAAACGGGGTAAGTTGCCGGAGAGGGAACTTATTTCCATCTAAAGCTTAGCCTAGTCACTATTATCTTGCAAATTTCCTATCGAAATCATATACCCAATGATTTAAATCAATATATATTGCGGTCACACCCCAAAAATCCCCTCTCATTCATAGATTTCTCTGTCATTTATATTGTTTTAGCTATACTTGGGACAAAACCCCCATTTGATATTGGACACTTTTGTGTCACCCCCCTTTAATTTACAATGTTTTTAGTCGTTAATGTCTTTAGCTACGACTAGTTAGAACTAATTTTATTTTTCTATTAGTTCTCAAAACCACTCCCTTTGGACTCGACCCTAACCCTTGGTTGGGTTATTATACTATTGCACGATCGTAGACACTTGCATCGAAAGTTGTGTCATTGATTACGCAAACATCAATAGCGAAGCACATTATCTCCCCCTTGGGAAAAAACCTCAAATCTATGTTGATGAACTTCAACCTTTAGTTGAAGCAATATCGGATCACTGTCTTGCTTTTCCTTAACCTCCACTACCAATGAAGATTCTGACCAATTCTGAATTGTTACACCACCATCTGGTATGCTCATAAGACGAACTCCCAAGCGATCAAGCATGTGAACATATTTTGTTAGTTCTTTCCTTTCTTCCTCAACATGTGCAACACTACACATAGATAACCTACTAAAAGCATCTTCTACTATATTGGCCTTCCCAGGATGATAAAACATATTCATATCGTAGTCCTTGAGGAACTCAAGCCATCTTCTCCAGCGAAGATTCAACTCTTTCTAGGTGAACACTTACTGAAGGAACTTATAGTCCGTGAACACCATACAAATAATGTCTCCAAATCTTTAAGGAAAATACCACTGCTGCAAGCTCAAGGTCATGAGTCAGTAGTTCTTCTCATGCACCTTAAGTTGCTTAGAAGCATAAGTTATGACCTTACCTCGCTGCATCAATACACACCCTAGGCTGACTCTGGATGCAATACAATAGCTCACATAACCATTTGAACCCTCTAGTAGACTCAAAATAGGAATTGTAGTCAACCTAGTTTTCAATTCTGCGAATCTTTTCTCGCAATCATCTGACCAGATAAACTTAACCTTTTTCTGAGTCAACTTAGTCAATGGAAAAGTTATGAATGAAAATCCTTCCACAAACCTTCTGTAATAACCGGCTAAATCGACGAAACTTCTGATATATGTAGGAGAGGTAGGTCTGGGCCATTGTTTCACTGCTTCTAGTTTCTGAGAATCCACTCGGATCCCTTCACTTGACACTATATGCACAAGAAAAGCAACAGACTCCAACCAAAACTCATATTTACGGAACTTAGCAAATAATTGATGATCTTTGAGAGTATATAGGACAACCCTCAAACGAGTTGCATGTTCTTCCTCATTCCTAGGGTAAATGAGGATATCATCAATAAAAAAGATAACGAAGAAGTCCAAATACTGCTTGAACACCCTGTTCATCAAATCCATGAAAGTTGCAGGAGCATTGGTTAGTACAAATAACATACCTACAAATTCATAATGATCATACCAAGTTTAAAGGTTCTTTTCAGAATGTCACTATCTCTGACTTTGAGCTAATGATAACTAGACTTGAGGTCTATCTTTGAGAAATGACTAGCACCCTAAAGTTGGTCAAATATGTCATCCATCCTAGGAATGGGATACTTATTCTTGATTGTGACTTTGTTCAACTACCAATATTCAATGCACATCCTGAGAGAACTATATTTCTTTTTCACGAACAACACTAGTGCACCCTATGGAGAATTACTAGGTATGATGAAGCCCTTATATAGAAGGTCTTTCAACTGATTTTTCAATTACTTAAGCTCAACTAGAGCCATTCTATAAGGAGGAATAGAAATAGGATGGGTATCTAGAAGGAGATCAATTCCAAAGTCGATTTGACTTTCGTGAAGAACTCCGAGAAGATCCTCTGGAAACACTTTTGGAACTGACTCAAGAGTTGGGGTTTCGTAGCTCGAATCCTTAACCCAAACTAGATGATAAAGATATCCTTAGAGATCATTTTTCTAGCCTTAAGGTAAGAAATGAATTGATCCATAGGAGCTAAGCTACTACCCTTCCATTATAAGATTGGCTCATCTGGAAACTGAAAACGAGCTATTCTAGTTCTACAATCGACTGAGGCATAACAAGAATGTAACTAATACATGCATAGAATGATATCAATGTCTATCATTTTTAACTCTACAAGATATGCTGAGGTGAATTTCTGGGAGACAATGACAGGGTAACTTCTGTATACCCGTTTAGCTATAACTTGGTGACCGACTGGAGTAGAGACTGAGAAGGGTTCTGAAAGAGTTTCTGGACTAACAACGAAGTTTACTACTATGTAAGGAGTTACAAAGGAGAGAGTAGCCCCTGAATCTAACAAAGCGAAAAACTAGTAACGTACCAATTACTACATTAGGAGAATCTTTCTGATCATGGCGAGCCTGAAGAGCATACAACCTGTTTTGGCACTGTCCGCCACCTGTACCAGATGAGTTACCCTGCTGAGTCGGGCGACCTGCTGGTGCTGCTGAAGTTGTAGACTGAGCCCTATTATTGTTGCCTCCTGGACCTTGTTTAGGAGAAAAATCTATCAACTTGTGACCAGTCTGACCACAATGAAAGCTTCGTTCCTTTCATGGGAGGCACTTGCCTGGATGGTTCTAACCACACTTAGGACAAGTTGGGTAGGTTCTCGTGCCTGAAACACTGATCATGTCAGAACTTGGTGGATGGAACACTAGTTGATCAAGGTGCTGGAGCTGAAGACTTTTGCTGAAACTGCGAGGGATTTCCACCACCCAATTTCTATTGAGAATACTCATAGTTGCCTATTCTAGCCTTCTTATTATCCTTAGCATGTTCCCAAAGCTTATATCCATGAACCTGCTAAGCATGTGTCATGAGCCCAGATATATTCATATTTTCCAGCAACATAGTATTCCTACACTTTGTTTTCACTAAGTCGGATACCCCATACATAAAAAATTTCATTTGAGGCATGGAAACGACAACCATGTGAGGAGCATACCTATAGAGTTGGGTGAACTTGAGTCAGTATTCTTGGACTGTCTTGTTACCTTGCCTCAAATTCATGAATTCCTGAGCTCTTGCCTCCCTCACCTCTCTTTGAAAAACCTATCCAGAAAGGTCTCACTAAAGCATTCCCAAGTGATAGGAGATGCATCTGTACCCCTGTTCTCTTTCCATTAAGTATACAAAATATGAGCTACATCGTTAAGCTGATAGGATTCCAACTCTACCCTATCATTACCTGTCACTTACATTATTCCACAGATTTTCTTAACCTTATCAATGAAGTTTTGTGGGTCCTCACCAACTTGTGACCCTAAAAACTCAGGTGGATTCAACCTTATAAAATCTTGAACCCTAGCTTCCACTGATCAACCATTTCTAGTAGTAGGATCTGGAACCTGCTGATTATTCTGGTTGGTCATACTCTGAGCCAAAAGTTGAATCGCATTTCAAAACTCTGCTTTTGAAACCTCATGGTCTAGGACTAGAAAAACTGTGCTAGCATTGCATTCATTAGCATTCCTTGCATAAGCTCAATGAGGAGGCTTGATCATTAGCGCATAACGACGGATTAAAATGAGGAAATTAGATCATACCTCACACACGATAAGAGTAACAAAGAAAGTGATGTTTTCCTAAAACATTTTGTAGCCTCCATTTCATTAGATGTGGTGCACTTCACACCCATGAAAATGACTCTACTTAGTGCGGCTTTTCAGACATCCGAGGACTCTTTAACCTAGTGCTCTGATACCAAGTTTTTCACGCCCCGAAGTTACCCCCTGGACGCGGACACGAAACTTAGGAACACGAGTGACCCCAAGCTAACCCTACTGGCATATCATAAGCATACTAAAGCAAACTGATGTAAAGAAATACTGAGCGAAAGCTTAAATCATCATAAAACTGAAATGATGGAGAATACCCATTACTATCTAAATAAATAATCTCTAAGTTTAATGACAACTCAATTATCAAATTCCTAAGCTAAAACTAAATTTAACTATGTCTGAAATAAAGCCTCTAACTGACTAGAGATGATGGGATATGCCACAGCTAACTCTAGGAAAAACTGAAACAAAAGACTGAAAGGAAAAGAAATAATCATGTCAATCGTCCTCGGAGAATGAGGACTCACCACTGATACTGCTGAATTGTAGATTGAGAACCGGTCTATACGTGATCTGAATGCTGAGGACCTGAACCTAAATCACGAGAAAATGTAGCGCAGAGTATGCGTTAGTACTTGAAATGTAATGTATATGTAGGATAGAATAAAGTTGAACATTATACATAACTAAACAAAGCGTATAACTGAGCAATGATATAAGATGAGCATGATACTATACTGAAAACATTGAACATTAACTAACTAAATGTAATGACCAATTTTATGACATGCTGAAACTGAATACCGAACTGTAACTGATAACCTAGTCAATACACTAGAATATGTCTGTGGGAGCTACTAATAACCGACTTAAAACCACATAAGATAAATGTGGAGTCCGATGTATACGCCCCATCGAGAGGACCCAATGTACCATGCTAGAGGTATAGAGATATGACTGGCATGATCACTAAAACTTATGCCCACTTAGGGACTTAACCTACGGGGCCACGTAGTTCTGGGACTATAAGGGTGACTGATCCTAGTCGAACTCAGTATTTAATCCTGTCCCAATAGAATGCATAAAATACAATATAACTGAAATAAACTGGATAGGTCGATGTTCTAAAATGCTGACTGAAAATGCATCACTAATGTACTGATAATGGAACATTCTTAACAAAGGCATGTATATATGTTTATCTGTCCTAGTTTATGTAATTCATGAACTAAAAGAACTACATTACTAGGTTTATGAATTTATGCAAGAATCTGGGTAAAATGATACTACTATATGATAATTTGATTAGGAATATTCAAATAACTAATTCATAATAATCTGCTAAAATTATAGAAACCCTAGATTTAGATAATATGAAAGGAATCAAGAATTTGACTGAATTATAGGGACCTAATGGGTGAAAGGAGCCCATTAATGAAATTCCACATATCTGGTGACGGATTTCATAAAGAAATATTTCGATTTCGGGGCTGGAACTGACGAAACCTTGTTGTGTTCTTGAACTAGGGCTGCTCGACTTTTCTTGTTGTTTTCGTTCAACTTGGATAAATTTTGGAGAATGATTGATTAGGTTAGTTTTCTAATTTAATTTCTAAGTTAAAACAGACCAAAACTATGTAGTTTAGGGATCAAACAACATATTTTAAGTGCCCAACGCATAGGAAAAAAATCTAGATGACCCTAACGTAAAAGTTGTCGAAGGCCACCTACGGAGGGATCTACGGTCCGTGGGTTGACCTTCCAACTATAGGTAGGGGTCGTCGGTCAAGTAACACACTGTAACCAAAACTCATATTTACTGAACTTAGCAAATAATTGGCGATCTTTGAGAGTTTTCAGAACAACCCTCAAATGAGTTGCATGTTCCTCCTCATTCCTAGAGTAAATGAGGATATCATCAATAAAGACGATAACGAACAAGTCCAAAAACTACTTGAACACCCTGTTCATCAAATCCATGAAAGTTGCAACAACATTGGTTAGTCCAAATGACATAACTAAAAATTCATAATTACCATACTGAGTTCTGTAGGTTGTTTTCGGAATGTCACTATCTCTGACTCTAAGCTGATGATAACCATATTTGAGGTCTATTTTAGAAAAATGACTAGCACCCTGATGTTGGTCAAACAAGTCATCAATCCAGGGGATATGGTACTTATTCTTGATCATGACTTTGTTCAGGTGTCGATAGTTAATGCACATCCTGAGAGAACTATCTTTCTTTTTCACGAACAACACTGGAGCACCCCACGTGGAAATACTAGGTCTGATGAAGACCTTATTTAGAAGGTCTTTCAACTGGTATGTCAATTTCTTAAGTTCAGTAGGAGCCATTCTGTAAGTAGGAATAAAAATAGGTTGGGTATCTCGAAGGAGATCAATTTCGAAGTCGATTTCCCTTCCGGGAAGAACTCCAAGAAGATATTTTGGAAAAACTTGTGGGAACTCCTTTACTACTGGCACTGACTCAAGAGTTGGGGTTTCAAATTTTGAATGCTTAACCCGAACTAGATAATAGAGATAACAGTTAGAGATCATCTTTCTAGCCTTAAGGTAGGAAATGAATCGACCCATAGGCATTGGGCTACTACCCTTCCACTCTAAGACTGGTTCGCTGGAAACTCAAAACGAACGATCCTAGTTCTACAATGGACTGAGGCATAACATGAATGTAACCAACCATGCCTAAAATGACATCAAATTCTACCATTTCTAACTCTACAAGTTCTGCTGAACTGACTTTTTGAGAGACTGTGATAGAGTAATTTTTACATACCCGTCTAGCTAATACTGGGTCACAACTGGAGTAGAGACTTAGAAGGGTTCTGAGAGAGTTTCTGGACTGACATCAAAGTTCACTGCTATATATAGAGTTACAAAGGAAAGAGTAGCCCCTAGCTCTAACAAAGCATAAACCTCTAAGTGAAAGACTCGTAATGTATGAGTAACCACATCAGGAGAATCTTCCTGGTCCTGGCGAGCTTGGAGAGCATACAACCTGTTCTAGCGTTGACTGCCACCTATTCCAGATAAAGCACCCTACTGAGTTGGGCGACCTGTTGGTGTTGTTGGAGCTGTAGACTCAGACCTACTATTATTACCTCCGTAACTCTATTTAGAAGAACGACAATCTCTCAACCTGTGACCACACCCAAAACATTTTTCCTTTCCTACAAGACACTTGTTCGGATGGTTCTTACCAGACTTAGGAAAATTTGGGTAGGTTCTAGTACCTAAAACACTCCCATGATACTTAGAGCCTGATGCCTTACATTTCTGATCCTATCGAAATCTGGGGAATAGAGCACTGGCTGATGAAGGTGTTTAGTTGGAGACTTTTGCTGAAACTGCAAGCGATTTCCACCACCCGATTTCTATTGAGAGTAATCATAGTTGCCTGTCCTAGCCTTCTTGTTGTCCTTAGCCTGTTCCCTAAGCTTATCTCCCTCAACCTGCTGAGCATGAGTCATGAGCCTAGAGATACTCATATCCTCCAACAACATAGCATTTCTTCACTCTGTCTTTACCAAATCAGATACCCGAAATAGGAACTTACTCATTTGTGCCCTGGGATCGGCAACCATATGTGGAGCATACCTAGAGAGTTGGTGAACTTAAGTCGGTACTCTTGGACTGAGAACCTTGCATCAAATTCATTAACTCCTAAGCTTTTGCCTCTCTCAACTCTCTAGGAAAGAACATGTCCAGAGAAGCTCCTGTAAAACACTCACAAAGTCAAAAGAGTTGCATTTTTACCCCTATTTTCATTCAATTGAGTGAACCAAATGTTAGCTACATCCTTGAGCTGGTAGGATGCGAACTCCACCCTATTATTTCCAGTTACTTGCGTCACTCTAAAGATCTTTTTGACCTCATTAATAAAATTTTGGGGGTCTTTGATACGTCCAAACTTACACCTCAATTAAGAGTTAGAAACGGTCGAAGTCAATTTATAGAACTCAATGTGAGTTGAGGTTGATCCCATAGAGAATTTCTTTACACAACTGATTTCACTGTCGCATTTACTCAAATGTCATTATTATTTCCTAGGAAAACAGTTACGGAAAGTAAAATGCGTTTAGTTATAAAGCTCCTGTAACCAAGGTTGTTAACTAAGATCTAATTTAACAATTAACAGAATATAAATTCTAATGTTTCTTCGATAGTTAAATGAAACCAAAATTGTGTTTCCCATAACGTTGCATCTAATGTTCTTCCATAGTTGAGTTTCATTCAATTTGTCTCTACAAAATACAGGCGAGCTAAATATATCTGATACTTCTCAGTCTAATCAGATAATTTTCACTCAAGTCCTCTCGGTCTTACAAGTTTTACCCTCGCTTACAATAGTGTTAAAGTTCTTTTCTCTCAAACTCAAACTTTGACTCTATTTCTTTAGATTAATTTAGATTTTTCCTAACTATCATTTTTATCTCGAACAAATGACAAATACAGGCTCACCCTAATGAATGCACTCATTAAAATACATGAATAACGAAAGCTAAATTATACTTTGCAAATGTAAGTCGTCTTTCACTTGTTTTACAGAATTACACTTAGATTTACATCATAGATCCCACAATCCTAGTTGTGGTATTTAGCCACTCATTATTTCACGTAAAGATACAAAAGTATATAATGAAATCATGACAATAAAATACTTACAAAAATAAGTAAATCGATAAGCACTTTGATAATTCAAGAATTGGAAATCCAACTTTCAAACTTAATTCGATGTTAATCTCCAAAACCAGAAGCTAAGAATATCTGAAAACTATGTTCTTCGTTCTAGATAAGATGAGATAAAAACTGAAAATGACATAATTAATTCAAATAAAGTGTTTTAAAAAGATTCATACTCGAAGTAGGACTAAACTGCCCGGAAACTTCACGACTTCCTCCACGATCCATCAAGGACTTCACGTTCCGTGAAGCCCTTATTGGTCTTCACTTACACTCACCCAAAATGGGTTTTTCAAGGCATGTACACTGGATCATCACCACGGACACCACCATGACTCGTGACATTGACCACGGTTCGTGTAGTTGTCTGTGGTCTTCCTTTGATCAGTTCCCTCTTCAACTTAACAATGCCCATTTACTGGATCATCACCACGGTCCGTGTAGTTGTCCGTTGTCTTCACTTAATCAATTCCTTTTTCAATTTTTCATTACCCATTCAATAAATCATCTTCACTGCTCTCACCATGGACCGTTGCGAGGACCACGACCCATAAGGTGTTCTGTGGTCTTCACTTGATTCCATCATCTTTCAGCTCTTCCAACCCTAAGTACCAGTTCAACTCTACAAGCAGCTCCATGATCTGTAGTGAAGACCACAGCCCATGAGTTCGTCCATGCTCTTTAGTTTCTTCAATTCACTTTAACTGAATTTTCATCTTTTCTATCTTCTTTCACTTCCACCCGTTTCACCTATACAAACACTACCAAACACATTATATCCACATAAATACACTCGATTCTAGTATTAAGGCCTAGTTTTCAATCATCAAATGTGCCAAGATTTCACGGCACATCAGTCTTCACCAACTTGCGACCGTAGAAACTCAGGCAGATTTATCCTAACAAAATCACGGACCCTACCTGCCAATGATCCACCACTAGCATTTGTAAACACTGAACTTGCTGGTTGTTCTGGTTGGCTACACTCTGAGCCAAAAGATGAAGGGTATTTCAAAAATTTGCATTCAAAACCTCATGACCGGGTAGTGGAGGAACGGCGTTAGCGTTGCGGAAATTAGAATTCCCTGCATAAGATCTACGAGGAGGCATGATCTAGAACGCATAATGTCGAGTAAGAAAGGATATCATACCCACCCACGATACAAATAACAAGAAAGTGAAGTTTTTCCTAAAACACTTGATAGCCTCCCCCTCATAGGTGTGGCACGCTTCACACTCATGAAAAAGACTCTACTTAGTGCGGCTTTTCAGACATCCTAGGACTCTTAAACCTAGTGCTCTGATACCAACTTTGCCAAGCCCTGAAGATACCCCTTGACGTAAACACGGGACCTAGGATCACGAGTGACCCCAAGCTAACCCTAAGCTGCCATATCATAGCATACTAAGATAAACTGAAATAAGAAATACAGTGCAGAAGCCTTAAGTCCTGAGATAAACTAAAATGATGGGGAAATACCCAATCTAAGTCTAAATATATAATACTATGAGTTTAATAGAAACTGGAAGATAAAACTCGTAACAAAAACTGAATCTAACTATGTTTGAATAAAAGCCTCTAACTGACTAGAGATGTTGGGACATGCCCCCAGCTAACTCTAGCCAAACTGAATCTGAAGAATTGAAAGTAAAATAAAAAATGTTTATCGTCCTCGGAGAATGAGGACTTACCACAGATAATGTTGAGTACTCGTCGGGAATCGATCTACACGCAATCTAAATTTTGAGGGCCAAAACCTACATCAAGAGAAGATGTAGCGCAAAGTATGCGTCAGTACCTGATAGGTATTGAGCATGCTTGATAGGATAAAGCTAAACAATATATTCATAACTGAATAAAGCATATTGATCAATGATATTAGATGAACATGAAGAATATACTAAACATACTGAACATGAACTAAATTGAATGCAATGAGCAAGTTCATAACATACTGAATCTGAATACTAAAAACATAACTGGTAATCTAGTCAATGCACTAGAATCTAACTGTGGGAGCTACTATTAACCAACATAAAACCACGTGAGCTAAACATGGAGTCTGATGTATACGCCCCATTGAGAGGACCCAATATACCTTGCTAGAGGTATAAAGGCATGACTGGCGTGATCACTAAATATGATACCCACAAAGGGGACTTAACCTATGGGGGCACGTAGTTCTGGGATTATGATGGTGACTGACCCTAGTCCTACTCGATATTAAGCCTACTTCTGTCTAGAATGTGTACAATAGAACACAAAAGAAATAAATTGGATAGCTCAAGATTCTGACATACTAATTGAAAATGCAACATTCAGTACTGATAATGAAACATTTGAAAACTGATGCATGTATATCTGTATAAACTGACCTAGCAAGTGTAATTCATGAAATAAACGAATCTATACAACTAGGGTTCTGAATTTCATTCAAAAATTAAGCAACATGGTTACGAAAATGTAATATTCTATTTAGGATTACTCTAACAGCTAAATCACAACAATTATATGAAATTCTTGAAACCTTAAGTCTAAATAATATGAAGGGAATCAAGAAACTAACTGAATTCTAGGGACCTAATGGTTGAAAGACACCCACTAGTGAAATCCCACATACCTGGTGAGGAAATCCACAGAGAAATCCTTCAATTTCACGCTAAAACTTGAACGAAACCTGCTGATTTTTCTAAGGAAAATTGGCGCCTCTTTGTTGTTCTTTTGTTCTAAGTTTGAACGATTTGGGTGAATTATTGATTAGGGTAAGTTCTTATTAAGTTATTAGGCTCAAATTGACCAAAACTACGTAGTTTAGGCGTTAAGCGACATAGTTAAGTGTCTAACGCATAGGGGAAAAGACTAAAATGACCCCACTTAAAATCTGACAGGGCCCGACCACAGACGCAATGACGAAACTTCACTAGGACCATGGTCTGTTGTATGGGTCATGGTTCTTTGTCTAGTGACTAATGGTTCTTGTCCCTTCCCTCTACAGTCTACTTCGCAGACTGTGTGAAGGATCATGGACCATGATGATCACTGTGGTCCTTCACTTGGGCTAAAGACCTACTGGCTTGGCTTTACGGAAGCCACCACAGCCCGTATAGGGCTCTGTGGTCTGATGTCTGAGCCTAGTGTGTTCTGCCTGGTTTCCACGAGCCTCCCAACAACTCGTGTAGTGGTCCACGGCCCGTGAAGGGTCCCGTTCTCCACCATTTCTAGGCTGGGTGTGAATCCACGGGCACGTCGACGGATCGTGGTTCCATTCACGATCTGTGAACCTTGCCATAGTTCACCCATTTTTCTGATGTTCTGGTCTGATAAAAAGTGTTACAACATATATGAGCAAAATTTTTAACGGATGACACATATGATCATTTCCTCAAAGTTTGACGACATATTTGAGTCTTTTCCTTTTTTATTTTAAGCCATTTTTTTAAGAAATAAAAAGGAACTTATTTAACCAATTCATTGACGAACCCTGCTAAAATTGGGCAAATATATTTTCCATCAATTATCTTGAGGATCAAGTCGAGTATGGAAATCTCGGGAAATAATATTTACACATTGACATTTAAGGTGAAATTTTGGTTGTGGTTGCGTCAACTTTCATGATATACAATATAAAAGGTGATTCACTTAGATATTCGAAGATTATAAACTGTGATATATAGCTGGGGAGAGAGACAAATCTATGTTGAAAACATAGTTTGTACATGAGGGATTGATAAATTTTATTTGTTATTTGAAACATAGAACAACCCATTCATGTGTAAAGCACACATTCTATAAAGGCAATTATATTGCCAGGGGATCTTGTTAGTCATTTTCCTCTATGCTCTAATTTTCAAGTAACAATAATTTTGTCTTCAAATTCATGCTAAATTGTGTTGTAAATTGTTTCTCTCATTGAGTAGTGCTTCAAGAGAATGTTATGCCTCGAGACAACATAAAAAACAAAGAAGCGCTGAATTCTTCACTCTGGTCCTTCTTAGACTTCTGAATAATTTTTCTACGGAAAAAAATTAGTCAGGGAAAAAAGAGAGAACTCGGCATAAGTGTTGTATGATCTAGAATTTAGCTAAGAAAAATAACATTTCAATATTATAAGACAATTAATGGAAGTTATTTGAATGAAAAACTGTGAACAAAACTTTTCTCATTTCAAGCATATCAAATGACTGATTTTCTAACTATGTAGTTTCTCTAAAAAGATGAACATTGAATAACTCTTAAGTAACTGTTTCGAGCCTTCTAATGAAAATTTATAGCAGACATAATTTTTTTCTCAACAAAGATTCAAACAAAAGATGATATGCAATCAACAAGCATATTTAAATCTTGTTCTACACACTAGTGTTCCAAACCTCAGTATATTACAGTGAACAATAAATATAGGAAAAGGCCGTCCTTCTTCATTTCAACCCGTGCAGTCAGCCACGAGTATATTTCTTGTTCCAAACATTAGTTCACTTCCTAAATGTTCAGAAGTACATAACGGTTAACAAAACATTATTTACTTTATCACAAGAGTATGAAATACCTTGTTATTAGAATATATGATGAGATGAGACTTGATAAATTCAGGGCTAGATATTAAGCCAAACCAGGATTTCAAAAAACACCTAAATTTTACAAGTGATTTTACCGATAGCCTTAAGAGGATTTCATTAATGAGGTTTGCTGGAAGAATAGATTTAAAAGTTTGAATCTTGAATTGAAGAAGAAGAAAATGGAGCACTGCTAGTGTGTTTGCTCCGCTTTTTTAGTAGATGGGAGGCTTCAGATTCCATTTGTGTTGTAGAAATTTGAGAAGACAACAAAGTTTTTGATGTTTTTATCTGTAACTATGCTCTGAAAATATTTTGTAATTGTACCATCTCCAAAAGATATGTTATATAGTTATTTTCCAAAAAAAAATTATCCTTTTCTTTTTTGGTAATAGATTTAAATTTTTATATTTAAGTATCACTTGATCAATTTTTTCCTTTTAGGTCATCGAAAATAGGTGTGCATTTAAGTTGTTGCGGAAACTTCTATATACAAAAATCTATATCCATCGAACATGACTTACCTATGTCTACTAATTGATGCATATCCTATTTTGTAAGTAGATTAAGGCTTCTCCTTCCTCGGAATGTATGTTGTATGTGTTATCAGGCTGAACTTGATATAAAACAGGAGTTGAATTTTATTTTTGATCTAGAAGTTGTGTTCAATTTGCTACTTATATTTATGATAATCGTAGTCAAACCATTTGTCTCTGACAAATTACCTTTGATGCATCTTTTCAGCATTATGTTCTTAGATATCAAAAAACATTTATTTGTTCAATATAGAATAAATGAATAAAACAAATGCTCGTAGTTCATTTGGTACTATTTTCCCCTATAAATGATCGTGTTCCCAATGTCCTGTAGTTTCAACAAATTGCAACTTAAAAATTCTAAGGCTAACATCTTTGATGTGGAGCACGTACGTAACACACACAAGAACTTAATATAGTTTATTAATGCATTAGCAGCTATTTTTTGCTCTTTGGAATTGATCTTAAGTTCATTCAATGATTTTGATATTTTGTATGTTCATTCAAGGGAACAATAAAGCGGCTCTTAAAAAATATGGGTTTTTTTTTATTTTGGACATTTGAACATTTAATATTGATTTGAGTTTAATTGTATAAATCTAAATACATATAGTTTAAATTCAGATTTCTTTCTTGAGATAAAATAGTTTCATCATAAAAATGACCCGCGCACATACTAAATCCAATCATTACATATATAACATATCAATAAATCATTGCATGAACTTAAGATGAACGCTAAAGAGGAAAGGTTTGAGTAATTAATAGCTGCTAGAATGCATTTATAAGTGATGATCATTTTATGAAAACGCACAATATAGAGTAGCCCAATGCAATTGCGATTAACATAGTACTTTCTAAAATGACGAGACAATTGGTTTAGGTAAAGAGATACGATACAAAAACAGTGAACAATTTTTATTTATAAAACCAATCAAGAGCAAAAGTTTTGTCGTTTAAAAAAATGAGATAACATTAATTTTCTAATTATGTAGTTGCTCTAGAAAGATGAACATTGAATAGCTCTTAAATAATTGTTTCGAGCCTTGTAATAGAAATATTCAGTTGACCTAAATTTTATCTCAACCGAATTCAAAAGGTACTGACAAAATGTTATATGCAATCAGCGAGCATATGTAAATCTTGTTTTAACACACAAGAAAATAACATTAGTACATTACAACGAATAGTAAACACAGAAAAGCTCATCCTTCTTCATTACAACCCGTGCAGTCAGCAAGGAGTAGATTCATGTGTTCCAAACATCAGCATTCACTTCTTGAAAGTTTAGTAGAACATAAAAATTAACAAAACACTATTTAGTTTATCAAGAAACATAATTTAGTAGCTGTTGAGAGAAATGTATAGAGAACTCTTACTAATTATTTAGCACACGATTGTAGTCTTCATCTGAGCATTTTTTTGCCTGTGAAGTTGTTGCATTCTTGGTATGTTTCGCAAAAGGACCAAACAAGGCTTTCAATGTAGAGTTGTGCCTCTTGAAGGTGATGATAGTTAGACTTTCTTGGAAATCTCTTTGAGTCATCATGTGGATTGTAAATCATGAAAAATGATGTGTTCTTAAACAAAAATGTTCACTTGACATGCAAAAGGACGGACCAAATTAATAATACACTCCATCGCTAATGTTAAACATCTTTATCCAAGATTCCTTAACTCTATACTCCTTCATAATCCATACATCTACCTAACTCATGGTAGATTGATAAATCATAGAAAGTTCATTTCCTACTACACCAAGGTACATAATAGGATAAAATGTTCCTTCTCCGTAGCACGGGTTCTCTATTTCTTTCCATCTCCCATCAACCAAGTCAACAACAAGGATGACCCAATCTTTATAATTAATAGAAACCTTATTAGTAATAGCCCAATGAAGCTTCCCATTCACAAGCATACCAGATTTATAAATTTGAATCGCACTCCATTTATCATCCTAACGTTTCCAAGAATTACTATTTAGACTATATATTTTTCCCACATTATAGCAGAATTGTCATTACCCACAATTCTGGTGATTACCACTACCTCATAATCATCATGAAGCTCATCGTATCCAAAACGATACATGTAAAAGCAATTGATTCCAGAACTAGGCAATTTCTTGAGTTTCCTAATTGACGGATTCTAGATAAACACATATGTTTCTTCAATGGCAACACAAATCAACACATTGACAGAACCCACAAACTTAATAGATTCATAGGATACTTTTGGAAGATAATCCACGTCAATTGTCCTAGTAACATGGTCATAAAATAAAGAATTAACGGAACAATCCTTAAGATTATTTTCAGGTGAATCAAACTTCAACATATGCCTATGACAGGTCTTTTCATTAGCAGATCTACGCAGATGGATCTTGACAAATTCAAGGCTACAGATTAAACCAAGCAAGAATTTTGAAACACAGTTGAATTTTAAGAGGTGTTTCACTTGAAGCTTTAAGAGAATTTCAGTGATGAGCTCTTCTAGCAGAACACTAGATTCAAAATTTGAATCTTGGACTGAAGAAGATGAAAGTGGAGCACGGGTGGTGTGTTTTCTCCTTCTTTGGTGTAGATGAGAGGCTTCAGATTCCATTTGAGTTATAGAAATTTGAGAAGACATCAAGGTTTTTGATGTTTTTCTCCGTGCTCTGAAAATATTTGCTTATTGTACTATCTTTAAAGAAATTTTATATAGTTCGTTTCCCAAAAAATGGTCATTTTCTTTTTGGTAATATATTTAAACTTGTTCATTAAGTATCACTTGATCAATTTGTTTGCTTTTAAATTTTTCAAAAATGAGCGTGCATTTAAGTTGTTGCTTGAACTTCTGCTCAAAAGAATCTCTTAAATTTCACATTCCAAAAAATCAATCAAAAAAAAATCTTTATTGTACTATTTCCAAAAGATATTTTATATAATTCTTTTCCCAAAAAATGGTCATTTTTTTGGTAGTAGATTTAAAATTGTTCTTTAAGTATCACTTGATCATTTTTTTTCCTTTTAAATTCGCCAAAATAAGCATGCATTTAAGTTGTTACTTGAACTTCACGCTCAAAAGAATCTCATAAATTTCACATTCCAAAATATCAGTAAAAAAATCTAGTGTCTGATTAAGAGGATTCACGATTATTGAATTTTGTAATTGTTTAAATATTTAGATCACAGAAAAAAAATATTTTCACTAGAATTACATTTGGAATCTTCGAGTATGAGAATAAAAAGATTAGAAATTGAGAACTTATTGTATACAAATAGTTATAATTACAAATAATAACTGAGCACTGTAAATTAAACTTATCGTGAACACTAAAAATAAAGAAACCTATTTCTCACTTATAAATTGTTATCACATGAACAATATTATGGTATTCAACGTGATTAAATTTCTTCACAATATACTATATATATCTATCTATGTTATATTAAAAGAACGAAAAGGAAGAGTCTTAGCGAAAGTAGTTCGCATTTTTACTCTTTAAAATTTTATCACTCTAGACAAAATTTTATTTCACACTAAGAAAGCAGACACATTTTCATCATTTGTTGGTTCATAAACTATATATTTAAGGGATTATTTTGAATCTACTACCCTGTCAATATCCATAAAGACTTTGAAATTTTATGGGTCAGTGGGTTTATTCGAGCCAAATTAAGTACTAGGTTTTCTAATATAAAATGAGAAACTTTTACGATATCATAGTACGCAGTCATTATCTCTCATGGAAAAGTGGAACTCTAAAAAATTTGCAACACAGATCGAATCTAAACCCTCCCTTCAATGCATCAAACTCACAAACAATTCTCAATTTCCATCAACTTCAATACAAGACTCGAGTTTGACATTCGCTAATCTTACACCAACACTTATCATTGAAATATTGTCAAGGCTTCCAGTGAAATCCATTTTGCAATACATGTTGGTTTGAAAATATTGGCTTGATTTAATTTCTACCCCTAAATTTATCAAACCCCATCTTAGTTTATCGTCTAGTAACAAAGAAAGCACTTACCATAGGCTTATGATGAGGTTTAGTAGGTTTACTGGGATTGTGTACATTCAATGTTCTTTTAGATCTTTACTTTATGATTCTGTTACAAAGACACCTGTCTTGAATATTCCCATGGTAAAAAACCGTCATGAAAATTTTCAAATTTTTCGTTCGGTTAATGGATTGATTTTGGTTTAGGTGAAAGAATCATGTAGTCTTGCCGGTGAGCAAAAAGACTTGTTTCTATGGAATCCATAGATTAGAAAGTACATGAAATTGCCTAGTCCTAGTTTTGAAACTATATACTAACATATATTTCCGATTATGGTTATTATTTTATATATGATGAGTTTCATGATGATTATAAGGTAGTAGTCATTCTCTTTGATTTCAGACATGTCAGTTCAATTCGACTTGAGGTCAAAATATATAGTCTAACGAGTAATTCTTGGGGACATGTTGATAATAGTTCTCCTCCAAGTGGGTTATATTTTAATGTTTCTGGCAAGTTTGTGAACAGGAAACTTCATTGGGCTATTAATCATGTTGGTCATGAATATAATACCATGAATGACGATTGGAACATCGTTTCTTTTGATTTGACGGATGAGAAATGGGGAAAGGCAGAGAGCCCACCTTCGGGGAAGGAGATATTGATTCACGGCTAGAAGTGTTGGGTAGTAATCTCTCAGACTTTTGTTATAACAAGCGAAGGTATGTATCTGTTTGGTTAAAAAATCTTGGACAAAGATGTTTACCATTAATTATTTTGATAATACATATGTGCATGAACAACTCTATTTCATATCAAATAAAGGTGAAGTTTTTGTTCGGTTCTCACAAAGTTTCAATTGTGCACCTCTATCTGAAATAATGGAGACTAGAACTCGATGAAGTCTTACCGCCTCCTGAATATATAACCTGGCATAATCTTCTGCTGAATGGGTAGTCTTTACCGGCAGAAAATGGGCTGATTTTGTCATTCTGTCGATGATCACCCAAATAGTATCATGTTGTATGTGAGACCTTGGCAAGCCTGTGATGAAATCAAGATTAATCATCTCCCACTTCCATTCCGGAAGTTCTATATTCTGTGCCAAACTACCGGGCCTTTGGTGCTCTACTTTAACTTGTTGGCAATTTGGACACTTGGCAACAAATTCTGCAACGCTCTTCTTCATACTATTCCACCAATACACTTCTTTCAAATCACGATACATCATTGTGGAACCAGGATGAATGGAATATTTGGAGCTATGAGCTTCCTCCATGATCCTCTCTTGGAGTCCAGCCACCATTGGTACACACAACCTACCTTGATATCTCAATACACCATCTCCCCCTTGTTCAAAAGCTAATATTTTTTGCTTATGAACATTTGCCTTCAATTCAATCAAAATAGGGTCTTGGTGTTGCTTGCCTTTTAATTTTGACACTAATGATGACTCAGCCCTATTCGTCACCACTATACCTCCTTATGTGGAATCCATAAGTCTGACTCCCCAGTGTGCCAGTCTGTGCACATCGTTTGCTAACTCTTTCCTTCCTTCTTCAACATGGGTGGTGCTACCCATAGACAACCTGCTTAAGGAATCAACAACAACATTAGTATTACTTGGGTGGTAAAGAATATTCATGGCATAGTCCTTGAGTAACTCTAACCACCTTCTCTGTTTGAGATTAAGCTTTTTCTAAGTGAACACATATTGAAGGCTCTTATGATCAGTGAACACATCCACATGAACACCATACAAATTATGCGCCATATCTTCAAAGAGAAAACTACAGCAACCAGCTCTAGATCATGGGTTGGATAATTCTTCTCATGAACATTCAACTGTCTGGAGGCATAAGCTATAACTTTGTCATTCTGCATTAAGACACAACCCAAACCAACTCTAGATGCATCACAATATACCACAAAACCTTGAGTACCTTCTGTTAAGGTCAAAACTGGGGCAGTAGTCAACCTCTTTTTTAATTCCCGAAAGCTTTTCTCACAAGCTTCAGAACATTGAAATTTCACTGTCTTCTGAGTCAACTTGGTCAAAAGAGATGAAATAAACGAGAACCCCTCTTCTATAATAGCCAGCTAAACCCAAGAAACTCCTCATATCACTTGGAGATGTGGGTTTAGGCCAATTCTGCACTTCCTCAATTTTCTAAGTATCAACTTTAATCCCATTTCCGGACACAATATGGCCTAAGAATGCCACAGACTCAAGTCAAAACTCACACTTATTGAACTTGGCATACAACTCCTTATCTTTCAAAGTCTGGAGAACTATTTTGAGATGGGTAGCATGATCTTCTTCATTCCTTGAATAGATTAGTATGTCATTAATGAAGACGATAACAAACATATCTAAATAAGGTTTGAAGACTTTATTCATAAGATCCATGAACGTTGCTGGTGCATTGGTCAAACAAAAGGACATGACCAAAAACTCATAATGACCATATCTGGTTCTGAAAGTTGTCTTTAGAATATCACATTCCCTATGCGGGATTGGCACTCGAAGACCATTGTTGGCCCCAAGCGAACCCTTGTCTTGGATTTCTTAACTCAGCGGAAGAAAATATTCATATCAATAATGATCAATGAAATTAACTGAACTGAATAATAAATTAACAGAGAATGTTTTAAAGATTAAACATTCAACTTGGCCAAAAGTGGCAACCCAAGTCTTAACAATAAGAAATGAAAATGAAAAGACTCACAAGACTAACATCTGACTGTCTATGAAGACTCTAAAACAACTGAGATGGATGTTGGGACAACTCCACTACATCCTAATGAACTAACTAGAAAGCAATGAAAATAGATCCTCCAGAATGCAAGGAGGCTCACTGACTGACTCTGAACTGCTCACTGGATCAATAGTGCGTTGGGATGCCGATCCTAGTTACCTGTGTCTGCATCATAAGATGATGCATGACAACTGGCATCAGTACATTGAATGTACGAGTATGCAACTTTGAAAGCTAAACAATACATAGGCTTGAAAAGATTCTGAAAGAAACATTTACCTTGGCTCTTCTGAACTCATAAAGAACTTAACTCAGAATAAAACAATGAACACATGTAATTTATGAAAAGCTTTATAAAACAGTAAAAGTAACTTAGTTCGTTAAAGGAAATGAAGTAGCACACTCAACTTTACTCATATAATAAAATAATATAGTTTTTGTGAGAGATTCTCTAACCGACAACCACCACGATGAGCCTAAGTGGTGATACATCGTCCTTACCATCACGCTGCCAGACTGTCCTATACTTTGCCGTCATATAGAACTACTTAACTTAGTGGATCCACTAGCTTAACTTATGTGATCATCTAAAAAGTATGACCCATTAATACCCATGATGGCTACATGGTTTATGGAGAGAGTTAATATAAACTCGCATCCCCATATTGGTGCTCAATACTACTCCCAAAAATATACTTAGCTCATATGTTTTAAAACAAATTCTCTCTATGGTTTGAGATAATTACTCAAAGCTTAGCTTAAAAGCTCTCTTGGAATCGATGTTCCCTTTTCTTGCTCAAATGTGAACACATTTATAAACTCTTTGGGAATACTTAGTTCCCTTATAGATTTTTGAGAAATGAACTCAACTCTTTACTCTTTGCTTAACTTGAAACTTAAGACTTAAAACAAAGTTGAACCATTTGTTAAAGACTTTTGAGAAATTTAAAAAAACTTTGCTTGACTTGCTTCGTAACTTCTAGACTTGACTCTTAACTTCTCTTGACTTTGATCCTAACCTTCCTTAAATTGGATTATGGATACAAGTTTCATGATCTCATATTTATGGATGATTTCATGATGTTTAGATGTACCTTAGAGTGTTGGAATTAACTAGAAAACATAGGTACATAGTTAAGGAACAACTACAAAAAGATGGGGAACGAAGGAGAACTGGCGTCCTTGGCACTCTGAGAGTCGCGGGGCGCCAGCCCTCAACATTCAGGGGCTGATCTAGGTCATTCTGTCAGGTGCAGCGTCCCAAGGGTGAAGATTCAGATAGACTTTTGGGGTGACAAGCTGGCGCGACGCCCCACCCCTATCCCAAGGTGTTTGATGACTTTTCTTCTTTGTTTTTCATCTCTGAACCCTCTAAAATTCCATGGTTCCTTCCCCGAACACTTAGCATCATTTATACCCTCAATATATGATAGATTCAAACCAAAATTACACCCGAAAACATGAATCAAATCACAAGAAACTTCAATCAACACAACCCACAATTCAAGAAAACCTTCAACAATGTTCATCAAGAACTCAATTTCTAAACCTTCAAAGACTTAAATTTGCTGAATTAAATCATGATCGGCACGTGGGTGAACTAACCCAATGCTATGTGATCTCACATACCTTTTTAGGGATCACCCCCGACGAAATCCACAAGCTATCCTTGATAAAGTCAATGAATCTTGCTTTCTCTTTTCTTTTCTCCTCTTCTTTCTTTTCTCCAAGCCCTAGCGTGAACTCTAACTTTTCTAAACTGACCAAAATCCCCCAATTAATATCCATAAAATGAATTAGAATAATAAGGTAAGGAAAAGACTAAATTACCCTCCAAAAATCCGAATTAGACTTTCCTTAGTCCAACAGCCCAACTTCCAAAGGGCATAACTTACTTATACAAACTCGTAATCGCGCAAACTCAACGGCGTTGAGAAGATCGTTCCAAGAGATTTCAAACCATAACTTGAAGTACACATAACTAATCTTGAGCTAGGCGTTATGACCATTTGAAGTTGACCAAAACTCAACTTTTCTGAACTTAAACAAATTTCCAGATTTTAAACTTCCTTCTAGTTCTTTCTAGTTGGGAGATGTTACAACACTGTTCGAGATACCCTTTTTGAATGGCTTAACTTGTGTTTGATTAAGGACAAGAAAAAGTTTAAGTTGGGGGTGTTGATGAGTCCACAAATTGGACTCATTTAGGGTTATATTTTAATAAGAATTGTGTCCTCAAATGCTTAGTTTATATAAATATATGATGAAAACCATTAAGTTTCAGGTATTTGATGTTTGAAGGAAATCATGGACACTACGTCGTTAAAAGGAACGCAAAGGCTGAGAAGAACACAGAAATGAAGGCCTGAGGATCACCGAGTCCACTTGGCTAATCACCGAAGGGTCTTACTTCACCTTTTGTTTCAGTGTGCTGAGCCCTGAAGGCAAGGATTAAGTCGGCGGAGATAGGGAGAAGTTGGCGCATCACCGAGAAGTTCTACGAACCATTACAATGTCGCCCAATGACCCAGAGCACAACGATGTTGAAGGCTGGTGCAAGACGGTGATGAACTTCACCAAATGGTGAATCGCTAGTAGATCGGCAATTCCAACTAACAACGCTGAATGATCCGCTGCAGCACAAATCTATGAAAACTATAAATACTAGTTAGGATTGTAGTTTTAAGTGTTGAACAATTATTATAATTCTCATATAGAATAGTACTTTTTCGTATTTTTGCTCTGAGTTTGAGAGGGTTTTGAAGACTTGAAGAAGAAGAGGGTTTCATCTCCAAGGATTTGGACTTGGGTCTTTTGGATTCTTCATTCTTGGCCTGTAATAAGACTTAAATCTTCATACCCATTTGAATGCAAGCTCATTTAGGTATAAATTTCTATCTCTTGATGTGTGGCTGAAAACCCCAATTCTTGGGGTGTGATTTAGCGAATATGGGTTAAGATAATTGTTAGGTCTTGCTTGCTAATAGTTAAATCATATTTTAATTGTGATTTCGTTTAGTGGTTGTGGATGAATTCAATGAATTTGTAGTTGCAAATACAAGTTTATTTATGTGTTTTCGGCTTGCTCGAGAGAGAGGTCGTAAAACTAAGACCACTAAATTGATGACCAGTGTAAGTGGGTCGACATTAGGTTCAGCTCGAGAGAGTGAACCCTAGTCTAATGTCCACACACTCAGCTCGAGAGAGTGAGTTGGTTAAGGTGTAGGCTGGTCTTCACCCGGCAAGTGGTTTTTTGAGAGGAACACATTTGAAACGGGGTAAGTTGCTCGAGAAAGAGCTTATCCCCCTTAAAGTCTAGCCTAGTCACAATTACTCTATGAATCTTCTATCGAAAATATGTACCCAATAATCTAGCTTAACCGGTATTCCCATCACATCCCAAGGATCCCCTCTCATTACTTAGAAACCCTTGTTTATTTTCCTATTTTTACCTTACTTGTGACAAAACCCCCATTGTTAATTGACATTATTGTGTCCCCCTTTAATTTACAATGTTTTTACTCGTTAATGTCTTTAGCTACGACTAATTAGAACTAAGTTTTATTCTTTTATTAATTCTCAAAACCACTCTCTTGGGAACGATCCCAACCCTTGGTTGGGTTACTAAACTATTGTACGATCGTAGACACTTGCATTGGATGTTGTGTCTTGATTACGCAAACATCACTCCCTCTTTGTCTTTCACTACTTTGACCTTTAGATAATTGTTATTTGCATTTGAGGACAAATGATTTTTATTTGTGGTGGGGTGAGGCCCACCTTTGTGTGCAGATTATGCTCATGTTTTATTTATATATTTGGGTCGTTGTGCTTAAAATTGTGTTTTATACTATTTTTTGTGGATGTTTAAGCTTGTGGCTCCTTTTATTTTAAATTGTAAATGATTTTGACCCTTCGAAATATTTAAATTTTCACCACCTCTTGTACGTGTGGAATGTGGCTATTCTTTAGCAAATTTGAGTCTCAGTTTTGATCAATATCGATGACTCAAATAGTGCTCATAATCGATTGAACATGATTGTGCAGCTACGATGATACCAAGTGAAGTTACATAGTCAATATGTAAACTCTTTGCATCTCGTTGTGACTAGCCAATTATCGAATTGATTTTCCTCTATTGAACGTTGCACACTAGCAAAACTGTGGAGTCTTATTTGACTTTGGTGTCAATGCCTTGTGTGATGAGCTTACTGTGAACCATGCATGATGACACCTAGAATTTGCCCACTTGGTCCAGTCGAATAAGTAAGTCTATCTCTTAATATGATCTTAGGCAAATTCGAAGAGTGTGAGCCAATTTGACATATATCTCTTTTGTGTCCTACCTTGTGAGTGTGTGAACCTCTTTTGAACACCCTTGAGCCTTACCTTTCTTTGTAAGAAACTTGATGAAAACATGACCTTTATTAAATCCACTACCCATAATCATTGTGATTTGTGGTTGATTGAATAGCCAACTTAGGCCAAAATCCTAAGTTAGGGTGTGGTGAAAAGAAAAGGCAAGTCAAGAAGTGCAAAAAAGTCCCTTTTAACCCATGGTGTTGAGAAAAATGGAACCCCTCCATACAAAAAAAAAAGATAAGAGAAAAGAAAAAGAAAATGTTGTGAAATAAAGTTATGAGAAATGTCAAAAGAAATGGGGTTCCGAACAATCCATGGAAATGAATAATGGGATGACTTATGAGCACTAAAGAAATTGATGAAAGAAGAGGAAAGGGAGTGTTGAAAGCACCACTTTTCACGAGGATGAAAGTCATTAAGCCTAAATGACCATACATTTGCACTCAGCCCCTTTACAAGCCTTGAAAAGACCTTTTTGATCTTGAGTGAGCTGAAACAATTGTTGATTGGAAAATACGAGCAAACCTATGGGTAAAAGCATGCATTGTGTTCTTCTTTGTGAGAGTGAGTGTTGCATTTGATTCCAAAATTTTAAATGATTAAACCATTGTGTGTGAATATGGAATCATTCTATGTGTGAGGGCATTCGAATACCTTTGTTGAGCTCGAACTTGCATTTGAAGCAAGTATAGTGAGCTTGAGAATCTTTGATAATGGTGTGTCACAACTTGAGTCTTTGAGTATACAATTGATTCCTGCATGAGTAAGTTGAGTCTTGTTATGTACATTCATGGTTGAGTCTTGTGTAGTATTATTTGAGTCATCCTTCTTAGACTGCCGAACTTGAGCTTTACTTGAGGGCAAGAAAAAGTTTAAGTTGGGGGTGCTGATGAGTCCACAATTTGGACTCATTTAGGGCTATATTTTGATAGAATTAGTGTCCTGAAATGCATATTTTGTCTCAATATCTCATGAAAATCCTTAAGTTTCAGGTATTTAGAGTTTGAGGCAAAGCATGGACACTACTTGGCAAGAAGGAATAAGGCGGCTGTAAAGAACGAAGAAATAAAGGCCTAAAGATCGCCGAGCCCAGTTGGCGAGTCGCCGATGGTCCTGGAGATCGCCTTTTGTTCCAGTGTGCTGAGCCCTGAAGGAAAAGGTGAAGTTGGCGATGAAATAGAGCAGTCGGCGCGTCGTTGATCAGTTCCGTGAAGCAGTACCATATCTCCCAACGACTCAAAATGCGAAGAGGCCGAAGGCTAAAGCAGGAAGGTGATGAAATCGACCAAAAGGCGGATCACCGAGCGTATCGGTGATCCCGACTAACTGCGTCGAATGGTCCTCCGCAGCACAAATTTTCAAACAATATAAATACTTGTTTAAATTTCTAATATCATATCACTTCTATTATTCGAACTTCTTACAGTTTTTGGAGAGTTTTATGTTTTAGAGGGTTTTGGAGACTTTGTTCTAAGACCTTGAAGTTTCAAAGGGTTTCAACTCCAATAAATTGGATGTGTGTCGTGAAGATTCTTCACTCTTTACGTGTTTTAAGAAACTGATATTGGTATAAATTTCTATCTCTTTTACATGTCTAGCGAAAACCCCTATTCTTGCGGTGTGATTTTGTGAATATGGGTTGAGTTATCTGTTGGGTTTTGCTTGTTGATGGTTTATTTGTTGTTTAAATGTGTAGTCGTTTAGTAGTTGTGTATGAACTTAATAGGATTTTAGTTCCAAATACGATTTCATCTTAGTGTTTTTGGCTTTCTAGAGACAGAGGTCGTAAAACTAAGACTACTAAATCGATAGCTGGTGATATTGGTTCGACATGGGTTCAGCTCAAGAGAGTGAATCCTAGTCCTTCTCCCACACATTCAGCTAGAGAGAGTGAATGGGCTAAGGCGGAGGTTGTGCTTAATGCAGCAACTTGGTGTTCGAGAGAAACTGAGTTGATTCGTGGTAACTGATGTTTGCGTAATCAACGACACAACTTCTGATGCAAGTGTCTACGATCGTGTAATAGTATAATAACCCAACCAAGGGTTGGGGTCGAGTCCCAAGGGAGTGGTTTCGAGAATTAATAAAAATTAAAATTCAGTTCTAACTATTCGTAGCTAAAAACTTTAACTATTAAAAACATTGTAAATTAAATGGGGACAGAAAAGTGTTAAATATCTATTTGGGGGTTTTGTCACAAGTATAGCCAAAACAATAGAAATAACAAAGAAATCTGTGAATGAGAGGGGATTCTTGGGATGTGACTGGAATACGAGTTAATTTAAATTATTGGATACATGCTTTCGATAGGGAATTTATAGAGTAATAGTGACTAGGCTAAGTTGTACGTGGGAATAAATTCTCTTTCGAACAACTTACCCCGTTTCAAATGGGTTCCTCTCAGACACCCACTTGCCGCATGAAGACCAGCCTACGCCTTACCCCACTCACTCTCTCGAGCTGAGTGTTAGGATATGGGACTAGGGTTCACTCTCTCGAGCTGAACCTCATGTCGACCGACTCTTTAGGCCATCAATCTAGTAGTCTTGGTTTCGCGACCTCTCGCTCGAGCAAGCCGAAAACACATAAATAAACTTGTATTTTCAACTACAAATTTGTTAAATTCAACCACAACTACTAGATGAAATCACCATTAAACTACATCTAATCTATCAGCAAGCCCCAACAATAATCTTAACCCATATTCGCTAAATAACACCCCAAGAATTGGGGTTTTTATCCACACATCAAGAGATAGAAATTTATACCTAAATGAGCTTGCATTGAAATGGGTATAAATATTTAAGTCTTCTTACAGGCAAATAATGAAGAATCCAAGAGACCCAAGTCCAAATCCTTGGAGATGAAACCCTCTTCTTCCTCAAGTTTCAAAACCCGCTAAAAGTGAGAGCAAAAATAAAAAGTACTAAAATTATATTAATTGTTTCACACTAAAAATTTGATACTAAGCTAAAACTCTCTATGAGTATTTAAAGTTTTAAAGAAATATGTGCTACAGCGGACCATTCGGCGACATTAGTCGAAATGGCCGATCAAGTAGGCTATTCGCCCCTTCATGTAGTTCATCGCCGTCTTGCACCATCCTTCAGCATCGTCGTGCTCTGGGTCATTGGGCAACATAGTACTACCTCGCGGAACATCTTGGCGATGCGCCGACTGCTTCGCTTTTCCGCCGACTTGATCCTTTCCTTCAGGGCTCAGCACACTGGAACAAAAGGCGAAGTGAGACCCTTCGGCGACTCACCAAGTGGACTCGGCAATCCTCAGTCCTTCATTTTCTTCTATCTTTTCAGCCTTCTCGTTCCTTTTTGCGAAGTAGTGTCCATGCTCTTCTTTAATCTTCAAATACCTAAAACTTAAGGGTTTTCATCAGATATTAAGATAAAATAAGTATTTGAGGACACAATTTCTATTAAAATATAGCCCTAAATGACTCCAATTTGTGGACTCATCAGTAAGTTGCTCGAGAGAGAATTTACCCTCACTATAGTCTAGCGTAGTCACAAATTCTCCACAATTTACTATCAAAAGCATGTACCTGATAGTCTAGTTTAACCCGTACTCCTATCAAATCCCAAGAATCCCGTTTCCCCATTGCGTTTCCTTATATTTTTACTTTTTTTAGTTGTTAATTAAAACAAACCCCCATCGATAATTGATGCTTTCATCACTCCTTAGATTTAGTATGTTTTTATTCGTTAATATTTATAGCTATGACTAATTAGAACTTGATTTTATTTTTCTACTAATTCTCAAAACCATTCCCTATGGGAACGATCCCAACCCTTGGTTGGGTTATATCACTACACGCGATCGTTTGGCACTTGAACCAAAATAGTGTCACTTCATTACGACGAACATCATTATACATTGAGTTTCAAACAATGTGCAATTGGCCCTTGAATTAATCATTTCACACTAATAGTAGATGGATTTTAGGATTTACATCTTCCACTTCAATTACATATGTTTTCTAAGCTGAATTACTTGCTCTCTTCCTTGGATTGACTATAGCTTTTCCTCATAATTTGTAGCCCTTGGAAGTTAATATTAATGCACAATTCTTCAATTTTGGATGATTGCAGGTTCTTCCTCCGGAGGCAGTATTCCGAAGACGATCCATATCTACCGAGAAAAGAATAGACTACCTGCTAGCTTAGCAGCACTGAATGAAGCTCCTCTCTAAGGCCTTTTTTGGGGATAGTTGTACATCCTTGGAAGATATTTTGAACATTGAATGAAATCGAGTTTTGTTTATTAGTAGGGTTAATGCTCTAACATTTAGCCCATATTCGCATAAATGGAAGCACAACCACGAATGGGTAACTTATTACCCATTTTTTGCATCATAATATGTTGGACGTGGATTAGTACGATTAGAAGATTACTGCTTATATATATTTTTTTTTAATTTCTTTTTTATTTATTTTTTGTTCTATAATTCAAATATGAAATGTTAAACTATTTCAGTGCAATGGTTGTGTTTCATCGAGGGAAAGATGAAAAGCATTGTTTAATGCATTTTAATTGTCACTCTATAATCATCATGCTATTTCTTGTGATATTCTGAAATTTTGACCTAAATGATGGTTGTGTGCATCCACCATGGGACCAAGTCCGTGACTAAGAACTACTAATAACAACACACGATATTTATGTGAAAACATACTTGCTCAAGGGAGTAATTATTAATTATTAACTATCAACTAACTCTAGCTTATATATACACTCTGTACTGAATAGTGAAACATAAAAACAAGAGTAGCTGATACACTTTGTACGAAGAAGAAACTTACTTAGAGGCTCAAAACGAGAAATCCAAAATAATCATACCGATTAATCAGAAATTGAACTTAATAGAATCAATCCAATTCGAACGAATCAAAAATCAATCCAATTCGAACCTTCCCTTCAACGCACCAAACTCACAAACTATTCTCAATTTCCAACAACTTCAATGCAAGACTCGAGTTCGACATTTGCTAACCTTCCATCAGAACTCATCACTGAAATATTTTAAGGCTTCCTATGAAATCCCTTTTGCAATACAAGTTGATTTCAAAATAGTAGCTTGATTTAATATCTAGCCCTAAATTTATCAAATCTCATTTAAGTTTATCGAATACTAACAAGGAAAACACCCACCATAGGCTTATGGTGAGAATTTTTGGGGGCCGAAACAATCATCTTATGTATTGTTCTTTTAGATCTTTACTTTATGATTTTGTTATAGAGACATTTGACTTGAATATTCCCATTAAAGAACCTTATGAATTTTATCATATTTTGAGTTCGGTGAATGGATTGATTTTTTTTACTTGTGTTGTCAACGACGATAAAAGAGACTTGTTTCTATGGAATCCATCCATTAGAAAGTACAAGAAAGTGCCTAGTTTTGAAACTGGACTAACATATGTTTACCATTATCGTTATGGCTTTATCTATGATGAGTTTCACAATAATTATAAGGTAGTAGTGATTCTCTATAATATCGATTCAATTCTAGTTGAGGTCAAAATATATAGTCTAATGAGTAATTCTTGGACAAGTGTTTATAATAGTTGTCCTCCAACTAGGTTATCTTCTAATATTTCTGGTAAGTTTGTGAACGGAAAATTTCATTGGGCTACTACTCATTTTGGTCTTGAATATAACACCATGAATCGCGATCGGAACATCATTTTCTTTGATTTGGTTGATGAGAAATGGGAAAAGGTAGAGAATCCCTCCTACGGTGAAGGAGATATTATTCCACGACTACAAGTGTTGGGTAGTAATCTTTCTATGTGTTGTTATAACAAGGGAACGTATGTATTTGTTTGGGTGACGAAAGAGTACTGAGTAAAAGAATCTTGGACAAAGATGTTTATCATCAATTTATGTGATAATCCATATGTGCATACGCTACCTTATTTCATGTCAAATAAAGGTGAAATTTTGGTTGCGTTTGCACGAAGATTTGAAGATATACAATTCAAAGGATGTCTCGTTCAGTCCAAAAGTTATTAACTTTGATCATATCCTAGAGAATGTGGAAATCTATGTAGAAAACCTAGCTTCTCTTGGAGGGCCAGACTAGTTATGCAACAAAAACCCAGGCAGAAAAGCGATCAAGACGATCAAATAAAAAATAGTAACTATTAAGCGTTTCACTATGTCCATTTTACTCGAGGTGATTTACTTATATTTGTTATTTCAACTACAAACATTGCATATGTAAATGACATTTTTAGACCATATTACTTTTGAATTTTGTTAGTCATTTTTCTTTATATATTCTAGATTCATAAGCCATTGTTATAGGCAAACTGTTGCAGAAATGCAGTTATGTCCGTTAGGAGGGTGAATGCACTGACATTCAGATCATAAGATTTAACTTTAAATTCAGGAATCCCTATTTTTATATAGATATCCCATAAAAAAAGGAGGTTTAGACTTGAATTCAGGATTCCTATAAATTAAAACATCATGTTAAATTGAATAACAAATTGTATCAAAAAGTCATATATATATATATATACACACACACACATATTAAAAGCATGAAAGTTCTAAATAATGTTATTTGAACTTTTTGACCTTCATTAAAAGAGTTGGGTTTCGACAAATTCGTCTTTCCACCATTTCAATTATTATACCATTATTTAATTAGTTAAGAAACCTATGATAGATAAAATTATTATTTAATTATCTTTACCATAATTAGGACTTTGAAATTTACAAAATTTTAATTATTAAATTTATTCTTAGAAAGTCCTAAAATAAAAGACCTTTAAAATAAATTAATATTTCACCTTATAAGAATACTTCAAAAAAAATTACTTATTCCTAAGAGGTAAAAAAAAAGAGAAAAAAAACAAAATATTTGTTGTTCTAGATCTAAGTAGAGGAAGTAAAGTGAAGTTCCTTATTGTCTTTTTTTTGAGAAAATGATCAAAATGATCTTTAATGTATGAGAGTCGAACTGTTTTGGTCCTTTATATATACCACTTGATATAGTCCTTAATATATGTAAAAATGTGATCATTTTGATCCAAACTCTAAAATTTAATCATTATCTGTTAACTTTTAACAGAGAAACATAAATGTCACGACCGAGCCTACATCCTGGATGTGGACGGTACCCGAGAACCATTAGTGGTCCCTAAGCGAACCCTTATCCTTGCTCTGACTACAAGCGGAAGACACTCAACATACACAAGCATCAAACTAAAAGAAATGCTTAACAATATTTTACTAAATCACAAACTCTTTGAATATACTGAGTAACATAAGTTTTAAATAAAATATCTACAACTAAAAGACTCTCCGAATTGTCTATCTATAAAGCCTCTACTATGCAAAGAAAATTGTGATGACAAGACCCATGACTCCTCAAGAGAACTACTACTAACAACTCATAAAACTGGAGTCCTCCGGAAGCAAAGAGGTCTCACTCAAAAGTTGACGAGCGGATTAAGTGATCTCAACGAACTTTTGTCGAGGATCCTAAAACTTGTATTAACATCATTAAAAGATGCAGGTTGAATGACATCAGTACATTGAATACACAAATATGCAATATAGATGAATAACAAATAACTAAAATAAAGGTTTGCAATAGATATAGATATATACTCAACTGAATATAAGAAATAAAGGAGTAAAATCATTAAAACTTTACAAAATACTTACTCATCTTTGAACTCAACATATTAAGTGATATAGTAAAAATACACTTCAACTCTATTTGGGAGATTCTCTAACCGACAACCATCACTATGAGCTACGTGATAATACAATGTCTTGCTTGTGCTGCCAGAACTGCCTTATACCATGCCGGCGTATAGAACGTCTCAACTAAGTAGATCCACTAAGCAATTAGGATTCATCTAATTAATAAGTATGATCATTTACCCATGTTGGCATACATCATTTATGAGGATTTTGAGTGCTTGAAACTCATACACATATCAGTTCTCAATACTACTCTCAATAATATATATACTCATACTCAAATGTATGAAACATACTCTTTCTCTAGTTTGAGATAATTGCTCAAACTATCCTCTTAAAAGAGGTAAGTGCTCCGGAATATCTCTAAACTCATAAACTCGTTTAGAAATCAAAACTTCTCTTTTCTCAAAATAATACTCTCTTTCTTCATGTAAAATTGAAACATTTGGGAACTACTTAGTTCCCTTATACCTTTCTCAAAATCCTATTTACTTCCTCAAAACTCAAGATTTGTTGGCATTAAAAGATTCTCAAAATTTATAACTCAAAAAAGGTTCATGCTGAAATATAGACATGAACGAATTAACTCAAGAATCTCAATAACAATATAGAAAACTGAATACACAGAACTCAACGATATTACTCATCTCAAGAATACTCAATTTATAGGGTTAATGCTGAAATATAGACTTGAACGAATCAACTCAAGTATCTCAATGCATAACATATAACAATTCAATAATTACGAATAGAATTTCAAAAAGAATCAGGAACTCAAGAACTCAAAATCAACTCATCTCAAGAATACTTAAATCTAAGGATAGAACCCTAGATTACTTTTTTGCTAATTTGAAAGTATATGTAGGGCGTGTGGACGAACAAGTCCAACACTATGATAGCCTTACATACCTGGAAGAACAAATTTATTGAACAATCTTGAAGAAGAACTTGATTAGAAGCCTTGAAACCCTAGTTTGAAGGAGAACAATCATGAAAACCTTTCTTGAAATTCTTTACTTAGTTTCTTGAAAACTCTTTGGTCAATAATTAGGATTTTAATTAATGATTCATAATTGTAGGGAGGAATTTGAGTTGGAAAGAATCGAATTCTTGAAGGACTTACCTTGAAGAAGAATCTTGAAAAAGATTGAAAGAATCTTAAATGAAAGTCTTATAATTTGATTTTTCCTTAGAGTTTGAGAGAGAAGAGAATGATAGATTAAGAGATGAAAATATTATTAGTTTTGGACTTTAATTAGTCAAAAAATTCGTTTAGGGTTTTCTTAGAGGTAAAAAGATAAAAACAACCGTTTTTAATGTTTTAACTCGGGTTGATGAGAAATTGATGGCGTTGAAAAGAAGATTTGAATACCTTTAATTTGATAGGTAATGAGACACAAAACTCTTTCTAATCTAAGAGATATGGTTGTTTAAAGTTAACCCAAGTAGAATCTTACATCAAAACTTAATCGGTATGGATGCTTTCAACTAAATTCTGTGCTAGGGGATTCTAGTGACCTTAATTCATATCCAAATTTATTCGCACACTAAAGAAGGGACCTCTACACATATGGGCAATTTAAGAATCACCCGGTCTGATCCTATTCACAAATGAAGAATTGTACGAGTCTTAACTTATAAATATTCAGAGTGTTACATTGAACTTCTCCTATACATTCTCTTACCTCTTTTGTTCCCTACTGCGGTTGCTTCAAGGCACAATTTCAACAAAAAAATCACAATTTTAAGAAATTCCCACACAAAACTCCCAGAGAAAAATAAATACTACCTCTGTCCAGTTTTAATTGTCATAGTTTCATTTTTTAGAGTCAAACGATAATAACTTTGACTAACATTTTACGATGTATTTTTTAATCATATTTATATGTAAAAAATTGGACTTTATACTACTTTTCATATAGTTTTTGAATATCTAATGTAACATCCTGCCTTAGAAAGAACTATTTTTGAAAAGACTGAATTTTGAAATTTTGGTAAGTTATGCTAAGTATGAGTTTTGGGACAACTTCAAACGACCATAAGTTTCAGTACAAGATAAGTTAGGTGGCCCATAAAATATCAAATGAAAGGTCTTGGAAACCGCTTTCCAACCCCACCGAGTTTGCTAATTTTTGCACTTGTATGAGGAAGATATTCTTGTTTGAAGTCAGGTTATCTAGTTAAGGAAAGTTACCCGAAAATATGAAGGATATTTTGGTCTTTTCCTTATCGAATCAGCTTAAAACAAATTTAAGTAATTTTTTGGGGTCAAATCTAATTTGCATCAGATGTCATAATTCCAAATACGCTTAGCGTTTTAGAAGAGAGTTCACGAAGAGAAAAGAAGAGAAAAGAAGAGAAAAGAGGAGAAAAGAGTGAAGGTTCAAGGCGATCAAGATTCTTGCGATCTTCGAGGGGTTTTCACCAAGGATTTTATCCTAAGAGGTATGTAAGTTTTCATAGTGTTGGGTTCGTTCAGCTACACGCCAATCCTGAGTTTCATTTTGCAATTCTATCCATAAATATTGAGAAATTAAAGTTCTTGATTAGTGTTCTTGAAATATTATTTTTGTTCTTGAATTAGGATGGGTTGATGAGTTGTTGAGAGGAAAGTTAGGATTTTGAGAGTTGTTTTTGAGTATATTTTTGTGTACTTATGTTAGGTATTCGAATCTAAGTGATTGGGAAAAAACCATTTGATTCTAGGCGAACTAGGGTCAAAAATCGAAGAAGAAAATTCATCAGAAAAGTTTTAGGGATGGGCTGGGGCGGCGCACCCCAGATGCGCGTGGGGTGAGTTGGCGCCCCAGCAGAATGCCATAATGATATCTCTGAAGTTTAAGGGTGGCCCCAAGGGTCGCCTTCCCCAACCCTTTTTTCGTCGTTTAGCCCGTCTAAGTCCTTCTAAAATATACCTTTACTTTCTATTGATTCTAACTACTCCAAGCTACATCTAAACATTGAGAGATCATTCATAACATGAATCATAACCATTGAATTCATAATTCAAATTCAAGGTAAAGTTAAGAGTCAAGTCTTGATACTTCTTTGGAATATTTTGAGAAAGTCCCTTTGAGTCTTTTGGAGGAGTCTTCTACAACTTCTAATAACTTGTATCAAGACTCGAGTAAGTGAGTATGAGAACGAAGAGAATGTATTCATGATTCTACATCATCATCGAGATCATTCGTGTTATGAATCATAACTCTTGAATTCATAATCCAAATTCAAGAAAGTGTTAAGAGTACAGTTCAAGAAAGTCTTTGAGTAAAATAGTACATCCTTTGAGATCAACTATCGATTTCAACTAAGTTTAGATGAAGTAAGTATGAAAATGAGAGGAGTCGTATACATGAGTTCCATATTGTTATGTAGACCCTTGAGCCAAGTCGCTCATGCCCATAAATTTCTGCATGAACTCCATAAGTTGAGTATCTTTAAGAAGAGTAGTATCTTCAAGTTCAAACTCTTGAGTATTGAGTTCCTAACCCTTTCAAGGTTATATTCCTAATCATGGGACTCTTTTAAGAGAAAGAGTTTTGAGTAATAATGTCAAAACCACAGAAAGAGTTATGTTTTTTTTAAAACATATGAGCTAGTATATTTTGGGAGGAGTATTGAGCACTGATATGGGAGAGAGTTCATACAACTCACAACACCCATAAACCATGTAGCCAACGTGGGTAGAAAGGGTAATACTTTTTAGATGATTCCTTATTGCTTTTTATCATAAACTAGTGGATCCACTCAGTAGTAGGTTCTATACTCTGGCAGAGTATAGGACAGTTCTGGAAGCATGGGCTATTCGTTGTATCATCACATAGTTCATAGTGATGGTTGTCGGTTAGAGAATCTCCCACAGAGTTCTATTGTATTTTTATATACAAACTGAGTTATTATTGTATTCTTGATGAGTTCGAGATTTACATTTATTTAGGGCTTTATTTTGATAGTATAAGTGTCCACAAATGCCTAATTTATGCCCTAAACTGATGTTAAAGTGTTGATTTGCAGCTATGAAGGCTAAGGAGCAAGGCAAGGACATGATTGGACAAAAAAGGAACTAAAAAGCTGAAGAAGTGAAGAAAAGCGATCTTGGTGATCGCCAAGAACACTCGGCGCACCGCCAAGTGGCTATTTAGCTCACTCAAAGTTCCAGCGTGCCACCCCTGGGGAAAAATCAAATCAACGACTGAAATCAGCAGTCGACGAATCGCCAATCCATTCCGCGACAATAAGTTGGATCGCCCAAAGTTACAGGACCTGGGAGGCTGATGACCAATTCAAAATAGCGATGGAATGGAGCAAAGGGCTGATCGCTGAACCACTCAGCGAGGCGCGACTTATTCTGCCAAGTGGAATTTTAGGCCAAAAAGTGGGTAACTATAAATTGGAATTTTAAAGAAATTTTGAGCAGTTCCCAAAGAGTTCTGATCCCCAAGTTTTAGAGTTAGAGTTTTCTCTTAGTTTTTCAGTTCTTACTGTAGACTTTGAGGATTTGCAAGTGGATTTTTGAATTTAACAATTGGAAAACGTTGTAAAGGCTTGGAGACTCTTACCTAGCTTATGGACAATCGAGTTGGTAATTGTATTTACCTTTTTATGATGTTTAGCTAAA
Source organism: Solanum verrucosum (assembly GCF_900185275.1). NCBI lineage: Eukaryota > Viridiplantae > Streptophyta > Magnoliopsida > Solanales > Solanaceae > Solanum > Solanum verrucosum. The sequence continues at coordinate 3,974,858 of NW_026020539.1, forward strand.
ACTATAATTTGTGGGGTGTGATCATGTGATTATGGGCTGAATTAGCTTATGGGTATTGTTATTTATTGATTTTAATGCTTAAATGAAGTGGGCTTAATTGATAGTTGTGTTTTAATCTATGAATTGTAGTTGCAAATGCAATTCTAGTATAGAATTCTCGGCTTGCTTGAGAGAGAAGTTTTAGAACCAAAGCTTTCAATTGATGATTGTAGTTATTGGGTTGATGTTGTTTCAGCTCGAGAGAGTGAATCCTAAACCCGATTCTACCCATCTAGCTCGAGAGAGTGGATGAATTATGGTGTGGGTTGTTCTTATTTGCTAAAGCTTGTTGAAGTTCGAAAGAAATTACTTGAATCATAGTAGTAGTTCGAGAGAAAACTATTGCACCTACAGTCTAGCCTACCCACTGATATTTAGCTATTTTTTAGTAATTTCAATTACCTATACGGTGAAATTTGTCTATAATAGATCACATCCTAAGAATTCCTCTCTTTATTGTTATTTTCCTCGTGTTTGATTGTTTTGTAGCTGTTAATTTAAAATCCAAACCCCCCATCTGACATTCATTGTCACACCCTTAAATTTATTTATATGTTTACGATATTTTCCATTCGTATAACCAAATACACAACTTTATAACTTCATAACTGAATTTAAAAACATACCGCTCCTTGTGGGTTTGACCCTAACTCTTTGTTGGGTTTTATACTGATTATCGAGCATCTAAACCTAGAATTGGATGAGGTGTATTTGAGACATCGATCAATTCATCAATACATTGAGTTGCTATCTATTGTTTTAAAAGCTTTCCATATATTGAATCTTTTATTGTTTCTTTATCCAGAGTTGAGTTTCTTATTGTTGAGTTGAGCCTTAGTTCTTAGAGTTGAGTTGAACTATCTTTCACCGAGTTGATTATCCTGTTACTGAGTTAAGCCCTATTTTCTCCGAGTTGAGTTGAACTATGTTTCTTTGAGTTGAGTTGAGTTGAGTTGAGTTAGTTGAGAAGATGTAAGTATGTTTCTTTTCCATCTGTTCAAGCTTATGTTTATTCTTTAGAATTCCCCTTACATGCTTGTACATTACATGTATTGACGCCATTTGGCCTACATCATTTTGTGAAGTAGATACAGGTATTCAGGGTCAATAATAGAAGTTTCGTTGATACCGCTTGCAGTTCGGGTTTGCTATGGTGAGCCTCCTTGCTTCAGAAGGATTCCATTTACTTTTCAGTTTTGTCAGGATGTCGTGGGTCTTGTCCAGACTTCCATCCTTGTCATTTAGAGGCTTCATAGATAGACAATAGAGTTTCAGAAGTCTGGTAATTTATTTTGTTAAATGTTTTTAAACACTTGAGTTGCCTATTTTGGCTAGTTGAATATTTTATTATATTCAGAGTTAATCATTTGAGTTAAATCTTTGTATCTGAATTCTATGAAGTTTATTCCAGTTTTAAGTTTATGTATGCTTGAGTTAGTCTTCCGCTTGTAGCGAACTAGGATGAGGGTTCGATTGGAGACCAACAATGATTCTCGAGTGCCAGCCACGTCAAGGCTGTAGGCTCGGGTCATGACCAACTAGGTATCAGATCCCAGAGTTCAAGAGTCCTAGGGTGTCTATGAAGTTGTGTCAATAGGGACTTGTTTATTGTTGTGAGGGTCCCCATTCTATAAACAAGAGACTACATACATTTAGGAAAAGTTTTCCTTCTTTCATATTCTTAATCATGCAATAGAGTTATGTCATAGAGACTTATTCTAACTCGTGCGTTCTCATATCCATTCGACTACCCCTCATACTAGTGATGGTTGAAAAGCAAAGTCAGTCCTTTATCGATAAGTTGCTTTTCGCAAAAATATTGAGGAAGTCATGAGAGAAGCATGTGAGTAAGTTAAGTGTCGAGTTTGAAAAAATGCACTCATATTCATACGAATTGTGCATTTGAGCTAAAAGTGAGTTGTACTCTCTTCTCTAAATCTTGTTCCAATTGAGATCCTTATTAGAAAGTGTATTGTAGAGCTTGGGTAATATTTTCACCCGAAAAGGTAGCATTAGCTACGAGATTATGAGTAGTAGTACTGAATGTGCCCACAGTTACAAAAAAAGCATCCAGATGTATAGAAATCCATGAAAGGGATATAGTAATAGGGCAGATTATGTTATTGCAATCATGCACCCAGTTAGTTATAAGTGATGAGTTCCTTTATGAGTGGAGTAAGGAATAGTAAGATTGTAGAAGAGTTCGTGATAAAAGGAATAATTATTAGTCATGATGAGATAAAGTATATTGTTAACCCGAATAGATTTGATCTCGACGTGTCATCGTGTTAGAGCAGATGAAATGTATGTGTGGAATCAGAGAGCAGAGTATTCATGAGGTGATAGACCTAAGCTAGGCTAATGAATTTTGAAGGGGCAAACTCCATAGTATTCAGAGGATGATAGAACTATTTGAGAGATATTGCGCAGTAAATGAGTAAATAGTATTTAAGTTGTGAAATGGAATGTGATGGTAAATTGTGAATGTAGGGGCTAAGAGCTAAGGATTGACTAATTGTCATAAGATCCTAATGGATGAGTGTTTCTGAATTTGTATCCAGTAGTTGTAAGTTAGTATAGTAAGGGAGAAATCATATCGATATTGGGATTTAGTAATAAACACTAAGCTTGAATTTAAGATGAGTATCGTGATCAAAAGATGGCAACATAATGGTGATGGTGTTGGTTTTGAGATCTGATCTGGTAGGTTTGACCTGAAATAGGTGAGGAGATCAAAGTGGTACCTTGCAATGACCCATAGAGGAGAGAAATAAAGATAGAGCAGTAGGAGGTTCACCCGAGATGGTATGTGGACAGACGAGGTCCCAATTTCGGTTAAGAAAAACATCTTAAAAAGAGAACATTCAGAAAGGATTGTTTGGGGGGCTGGCTCATGAGGATCCCTATGAGCACATTCAGAATTTCATCAACGTGTGTGTACAGTTCTCATTCAAGAATATCTCTCAAGAATCGGTCTGTTTTCAATTATTTCAATTTTCTTGGATGGGAGAAGCCACCAAGTAGCTAGTTGATCTCCCAAGGAACTCCATTACCACTTAGGATGAGCTCACAACAACTTTCTATGTGAGATACTTCCCCCCGTCAAAAATGATGATGCTGACGGAAAGTATTCATGATTTTAAGCGGTTGGAAGGCGAACCAATCCACGAGGAGTGGATAAGGTTTCAAAAGCTATTACTTCAATGCCCAACCCATGGGCTTCTTGATGGTTATTGTGACCAATGACACTATCCTACAATATGAGTGTGTACGATCGTCGATAATATAGTAACCCAACCGAGGGATGGGTCATGTCCCAAGGGAGTGGTTTTGAGAATTGATTGAAAAATAGAATTTACATTCTAACTAGTCGTAGCGAAAGATATTAACGAACAAAAATATAGTAAATAAAAGGGGGTGACACGAAAGTGTCAAATATCAAATGGGGGTTTTGTAACAAGTGATAAAGCAGCAAAATAAACAAGAAAATCAAGTATGGGGAAAGGTTCTTGGGATGTGACGGCAATACAAGTTGAGATAAATTGTTGGGTACATGCTTTCAATAGGAAATTTACAAAATAATAGTGACTAGGCTAAGCTTTAAATGGAAATAAGTTCCCTCTCGACCAACTTACCCCGTTTGAAATGTGTTCCTCTCAGACACCCATTTGCCGCATGAAGACCAGCCTACGCCTTACCCCACTCACTCTCTCGAGATGAGTGTTAGGATATGGGACTAGGGCTCACCCTGTTGGGTTGAACCTCATGTCGACCCACTCCTTAGGCCAGCAGTCTAGTGATTTTGGTTTCGTGACCTCCCTCTCGGGCAAGTTGAAAACACATGGGTGGCTTTGTCTTTGCAACTCCTTTAGATTAAACCACAACCACTAGGTGAAATCACCATTAAAATACTTCTAACATATCAGCAAGCAAGACCCAACAAGAATATCAACCCATATTTGCTAAATCACACCCTAAGAATGGGTGTTTTTAGTCACACATCAAGAAATAAGAAATTATACATAACATGATAATGAAATCAACTGGGTATAAGAAATTAAACCTTAAATTAAGCAAAGGAAAATGAAAAGAGAAGACCTACTTCCAACTTGGGGAAGAAGAGCTCATTTCTTCAAGTCTCCACAAAACCCTCTCCAAACTTGAGAGAAAAATATTAGCTAGATTATGTTCTAAAGTGAAAATAATAATAATAATTGGTCCACACTCAAAGTCTCTTAAGACTATAATTCTAAATAGTATTTATAGTTTTCACAGATTGTGCTGCGGAGGATTGTTTGGCGACATTAGTCGAGATCGCCGATGAACTCGGCGATCCACCCTTGGATCAGCTCATCGCCTTTAATGTCTTGCCTTTACCATCCTCGCATTTTGGATCATTGGGCGGTATAGTACTGCTTCGCGGAAATGATCGGCGACTCGCCGACTTCCCCTTTCCTCGCCTTTTGATCCACTTCGTTCAAGGCTTCGCGTACTGGAACGAAGGGTGGTTCATGTCGTTTCGGTGACTCACCAAATTAAACTCGGTGATCCACAGGATTCCATTTCTTGTTCTTTTTACCCCTATTTGCTTCGTTTTGCGCCTGATTGTCCATGCTTCCACTACAACTTCAAATACCTGAAACTTTAGCATTTTAATCAGGTATTGAGATAACAACCATTCAATGACACTACTTCCATTAAAATAAAGCCCTAAATGAGTCCAATTTTGTGGACTCATCAAGACCCCCAATTTAAAAAATTTCTTGTCCTCAAACAAACTCAAGTTCAACCGTTCAAAAAGGGTGCCTCAAACAGTGCTACACAAGACTAAATTATGAATGCATACAACAAGACTCAATTTACTTATGCAAGGATCAATTGTGTACTCAAAGATTCAAATTGTGACACACAATCACCAAAGATGCTCATGCTCGCAATACTTGCTACTTGTGCAAGTTCAAGCTCAACAAAAATATCTAAATGCCCTCGCACAAAGAATGATTCCATATTCACACACATATATGAGTCAATTTAAGATCAGGAATCAGATACAACGCTCATACTAAAAAGGAATAACACAATGCATATTTTCACCCATAGGTTTGCCCTTATTTTCCAATTGACTTTCGATCCAACTTACTCAAGATCAAAAGGGTCTTTCTAAGGCTTGTAATGGGGCTGAGTGCAAAGGTATGGTCATTTAGGCTTAGTGACTTTTTCCTCGTGAGATGTGGTATTCTCAAAGCATCCCCTTATTTTCCTTTATCACTTCTTTTTCTAGCTCTTCTAAGTCATCCTTTTATTCACTCCCCATGAATTGTTTGGAACCCCAATATCCTTTGTACTTTATTTCACAAATTTTCTTTCTCAATCTTTTTTTTTTTTATGGAAGGCTCCATTGTTCTGCAACATGGGTAAAGGGGGACTTCTTATAGCACTTCTTGACTTTTCCTTTTCCCTTTCACCACGCCCCCAACTTAGGCTTTTGGCCTAAGTTGGCTATTCACTAAATCATAAATCAAGAGGATTATAGGTAGCAGATCAAATAAGGTCTAGGGTTTATCAAGGTTCTTCCAAAGAAAGGTAAGGCTCAAAGGGTGTTCAAGAGAGTTTCACATGCTCACAGGTAGGCCACAAAAGAGGTATATGTCAAATTGGCTAACATTCTTTAAAATTGCCTAAGATCATCTCAAGAGTACACCTTTCTAAATCAATCAGACTAACAAGGAAAATTCTAGGTTTATTCATGCAAGGTTAAAAGTAAGTTAATCACCAAAGGCATTGATACTCTAGTCAAATAAGACTAGACGTGTTCGGTAGTGTGTAACGGTCATCACAAGAGAATCAATTTGATAAATGGATAGTCACAACGAGATGCAAAGAGTGCACATAATATACTGTCTATGTAACTTCATTTTGTCTCGACGTAGCCATGCATTCACGTTTGTTCAATTGAGAGCACTATTTAAGTCATCGGTATTGATCGAAACCAAGACTTAACTTTTTGCAAAAGAACAGCCACTTTCAACACAAGAGGTGGCGAAAACAAATGGGTGGCTTTGTATTTGCACTACAAATACTTTAGATTAAACCACAACCACTAGGTTAAATCACAATTAAAATACATCTAACCTATCAGCAAGCAAGACCCAACAAGAATATCAACCCATATTTGCTAAATCACACCCCAAGAATGGGATTTTTAGCCACACATCAAGAAATAAGAAATTATACCTAACATGATAATGAAATCAACTAGGTATACGAAATTAAACCTTAAATTAAGCAAAGGAAAATGAATAGAGAAGACCCACTTCCAACTTGGGGAAGAAGAGCTCCTTTCTTCAAGTCTCCACAAAACCCTCTCCAAACATGAAAGAAAACTATCAGCTAGAATATGTTCTAAAGTGAAAATAATAATAATAATTGTTCCACACTCAAAGTCTCTTAAGACTACAATTCTAAATAGTATTTATAGTTTTCACAGATTGTGCTGCGGAGGATTGTTCGGCGACATTAGTTGAGATCGCCAATGAACTCAACGATTTGCCCTTTGATCAACTCATCTCCTTTAGTTTCTTTCCTTTAGCATCCTCGCATTCTGGATCATTGGGCGGTATAGTACTGCTTTGCGGAACTGATCGGTGACTCACCGACTTATTCTTTCCTCGCCTTTTAATCCACTTCCTTCAAGGCTTCGCGTACTGGAACGAAGGGCAGTTCATGTCATTTCAACAACTTGCCAAGTTAAACTCGGCGATCCGCAGGATTCCATTTCTTGTTCTTTTCAGCCCTATTTGCTCCGTTTTGTGCTTAAGTGTCCATGCTTCCACTAAAACTTCAAATACCTGAAACTTCAGCATTTTAATCAGGTATTGAGATAAAACAAGCATTCAAGGTTAAAATATAGCCCTAAATGAGTCCAATTTGTAGACTCATCACTTCCCTATGATGTCTTGTTGTATTACTTTTACAGGAGTCTTGACTTTGTGAACATAGGGGTTGCTGATCAACTTGTTCCTAGTGGATAATGAAACAGCCTTGGAAGGTCGCATCTCAACTCCTTGATCGCATGACCAAATCAATAGAGCATGGTACACTCGTGAGGACCAAGAGAGAAACCACAACATGGCAAAAATGATGACCCATCTAGAATTATTGTTGAAAAATGTAATGGGTAGTGGGTTGAAAAGTGTAAATGTTGTAGGTATTGGTGGAGAAAACCCCGATGAGGCACACTTTAAAGTGTAGTACAATGCGTGCAAATCAAAGAAGAGGATTTCATGCAAACTATCCAAGGCTGGGTGGAAATCCAGATTGGAATAGAGATGATGGATGGAGAGATCATTATAGAGAATGGCGTGATCGTAACGCCACTTTGAAGGAAAGAGAGTGTGACAATGATAGGTACATCCCACCTCGTGAGCGTCAAAAGCCTATGGAACCAAGGGACAACTCGATAAATGTGCACACGGAAGACATGCTCTCACTCATTCTCAATAAGGTAAGAGGGTCGGACAAAGTTTAGAAAGAAATGAAAGACGACGTCACTACACTTAACCAGACGGTAACCTAACATTCAGTGCCAATCAAGCAATTGGAGACACAAATGGGTCAAATTTTGACTCATTTGAATCCAAGGCCAAAAGGAGGGTTTCCTAGTGACGCAATGACAAATCCTAAAAATGAAGCTTGTGTTGGTATCTCTGTCGTTCCACGACGTTCAATAAGGCGCTTCTTGGGAGGCAACCCAATTCTTTGATGTTTTAATTTTTTTTTGAATAACGGGTGTTGATTTGGAAGGTTGAAAAGTAAAAAGTGTTGGAAAATAGGCAATTAGGTGAGCCAAAAGTCTAGCCGGCGACACGCCAAATAGGTTGGCATGCCCGACTTGGACCGTCGTTGGAACCACCCTGCTTGATGGGGAATTCTTTAAAACTCCGCGAACCAAAAGCTCACTCGCCGACTTGCCGAAAAGGTCGGCGAGCTTGACTTTGCCCACTGTTTGAACCCCCAAAGGGCATGGAGTTTTGTAAAACTCGGCAAGCCAAAATACCACTCGGCCCATCGCCGACAGGCACGCGAACTAAATTGTTTTAAAGGCCAAACGGTTTAAAATTTCAAAATCCTTTCACTTTCCTACTTTTTAACTACTGCACTTCCTCACCTAATATTACATTCTTGTAATTTTGTGTTTATTCTCGTGCTACTTGGGCTCTTTGCTCGGATTACTTTTGGGTTCTTTGTTGCCTAGCATTTCAAATTCTTTTTCGGTATAAAGGTTAGTTTTCCTAACCTCAAACTAAATTCGTTGTTGAAATCAATTTGCTTGTGATAAATTGTTACCGATAATTGTTGGGTAGTATGGTTTAATCGTTGTTTAACTGCTGGATTTCCCTAAATTAATTGAATTCGTGCCTAATTGTTCGTAAATGATTGATTCTCGTGTCGTTAGTCAATTATATTGTTGGGTTGTGCTAAATTTTTGTTGGGTCTAGAGGGGTGAATTCTGAGTAACCTCAGATTGTTCCAAATGTCGTATTTTGCCCTATGATAGAGCGGTTGACGTCATTCTTAAGGGTAACAGACGTCAATTTGCCATTTTTTGCCAAATCGGGGGAAGTCTGAGTACCCTAAAGGAATGGGGTATTATGGGTCTTGCTTTAATTTCATAGTGTAAGTATTTAATTTTGATTTCATGGGCTACGGGTTTAATTTTGAAGAATGGGGTGAGAAACTGGCACGTTGAGCTGTTTGGCGAGCTGAGTCGAGCTCACCGAGTGGTTCGGCGGTTCGCCTAATTCCCCCTAAATCACCCTTAATTTCACTAAATTGTTGAGTTAGATTCTTTAACTTTTGGTGATACGCCTGAGCTCACCAAGTTCACTTGGTGACTCGTCAAAAGTGCTTCTTGATCGCCATTTTGCGCCCCTAATTCCTTAAAATACACTGTAACTTTTGGCGAGCTACTATTAGTTTACCGATTGGTGTCAGCGATCTACCGAAAGGCCCTGGACATCACCGACCAACTTTCAATTTTTGAAATTTGTTCTGGAACTTTTGGCGAGCCCGACTTTGCTCGCCAAAGGTTTTCTTAAATGTTCTATCGCTTTTCATGTTGTTTTGCATGAATGGTTATACCCAAAGTCACCAGTAAAGAGATTCCACCCCGAAAGCGAGCACGAGGGCTGGTAATAAATGAGGAGGCAACTGCTTTCGGAGCAAAGGCCAAGAAACTACTCTCATGGAGGGGAGGGGGGTAAGGGTAGGGGTAAAATGCCCATAGTTGTTACACCGGAGGAGGCGAGTTAAGATAGTGAGGGGATCAACAGGACTCACCTCACTACATCACGCAGTTAGGGGGGCTCACATGATTCTTAGGCTTCTATATCTCTACCTGAGGATAACCAGTTATTACAGGCCCGGAGAGCGGAGCTATGCTTCATGTTAATGAATGATCTGACTAGGATCCCAGTGCCTCCGACGTCTGCCTATTCTTCAACTCTAGTGCCTTCTCTTGAGCAGTCAGTGGTACCACACCACCAGTACAGGGTCCTCCTCCTTGGTCACTCAATCGGCTAAAGGCCGATGGTTTGAGGACTATTCTTGAGGAGATGAGATTGTCCACCGACGGTGTGGTGGACAGGTTTCCAAAATTGTTGAACACTATCAAGTTCCACAAGTTTGAATTCACCAAACCCCGGGGCCCAACATTCCCAATTGGGTCCGAGATTTTTATTCGGCCTATAGTGAGCTGGTCCCTCAGGAAAATAAGAAGCCCAGCATGTTCAGGCCGATTGATTCTCTAATAGTCCGAGGCAAGAAGGTGAAGTGCGAAAGTTCTGACATCAATGATGTTCTGGGGTGCACTTATGACTTTGTGCACAAATTATATCAATTTAATCAAGAAGAAGATCTTGGAGGATCTTAAGGGTTGGCTGGCACCCCATTTCTTCGATGTCACCTCGAGATGGATTGAGGTCGGAGCGCCAATAGAGAAGAAAGATCTTAATGTGGTAGCTAGGTACTGGTTTGGGTTTATCAGTAGCACAATTATGTCGTCCCAGAACGAGTCTATCCTCAGACACCCGAAGGCGGCTTGTCTAGGGACTATCATTAGTCAATAGGAGCTAAATTTAGGGATGTTGATTGAACAGGAGATAGCCATAAGGGCCAAGCAGAGACAGACTACGCCTTCATTCCCGATGTTGATCATCGAACTGTGCAAACGATTTTGTGTTCCTACAGATGAGAAGATGTATATTGAAGTAACACCTACCTCATCTACTAACATCCGGAGTATTGCGGCCGAGTACTAGAGGGATGAGGCTGATAGTAGGCGGGCAGTACATGCGGATACTTCCCCGGAGGTTGATGTTGACATGTTGCCGACAGAGGCAATGATGCCCCCTCAGACTAGTGGGCCTTCAGGTACTTCTAGATGTACTACTTCTGAGACTCCTGGTACTTCTATTGTACCCTTTCCCCCTAGATCTTCTACTACTATTTTTGCTCCCCGACCTCCGATCAATCGGGAGATGCTGTTCAAGATGGCCCAGTTTGCCCATTCTACCGATGTGCATGCCTCCTGATTAGAGGATGCTATTTCTGGGATGATTGAGAGGGCCATTGTTCCTGCTTTGACACTCCTTAGGGCTGAGATGAGAGATCAAAAGTTGGCACTAGACTCCCTTACTATTAGAGTTTTAACCTGTGAGAAGACCCGAGGTGTTACAGAAGAGGTGACAACCTTGAAGGCCGATATTATTGGGTTGAGGAGAGATGTAGACCAGTTGAAGTATACTGATTTTACATCACTGTTTGGGACGATGGAGATCCCAGCTGACCTGAGCACAAATATTCCAGCTTGTTCTGAGGTGCCTCCAGCTACCCCCGGAGATGAGGTTAGAGCTGAAGATGTTGTTGCTGAGTCTGAGGCTGAGACAGATGAGGAGTAGCTAGGTGTGACTGATGTGACTGTCTATGATGATTTGGCAGACCTTAAGGGAGCGATGGTGCATACAGCTGTACAGGCCTCTTTAAGGGATGTTTCCATGATAGGCTCCAATGGAGCCAAGGATGCCAGACACTGATGCCCAGACAGAGGGAATTGTGGATATGTAGATTTCACCCCAAGCTTATCCTAGCAAGATGATTGTCTTACCTCCTTCTTTGTCACTTTTTACACTGTTTTTTGTTTTTAGTTGCACTTGCGGACAACTGCATATTTTGTTGGTGGGGTGAATTATTTCCATACCTATCTCTTTTGTGGGTTGTTTTGTGAATATTGAGCTTATTGGGTTATATTTATATTTTGGTTATGGAATTGTGCTTTTTGAGAAATTGTGTCCCATTGTTTTAATAGAAAAAGGTTTTGAACCAAATTTTAAAAAAATTCCACCTCTTTTGTGTGTGATTGTGGTTGTTCTTGTACAAATTTGAGTGTCCATTGTGGTCAATACTGATGACTTGAATAGTGCTCTTAATTGAACAAAATGAATGTGCGGCTACAATTAGGCAAACTAAGTTACATAGGCAATATGTGAACTTTTAGAATCTCGTTGTGACTAGCCGGTTGTCGAATGAGCCTCTTGTGATGAACATTGCACGCTAGCTAAAAAGTGTGGAGACTTGTATGATAATTTCATCAATGCCTTATGTGGTGAGATTGTGAACATTGTGCTTGATGACACCTAGAATTTACCCTATTAGTCTGGTTGATTGAGTGATGTAAGCAATAGACATGATCTTAGGCAATTATTTTGAAGATGAGCCTATGGGACTACATACCTCTTTGTGGCCAACCTTGTGAGAAGTGTGATGAGTTCGAGATTTGGACTCATTTAGGGCTTTGTTTTGATAGTTTTAGTATTCTCAAAGTCCTAATTTATGCTATAAACTGATGTTAAAGCCTTGATTTTCAGGTATGTGAGCTAAGAAGCAAGGCAAGGACACTAACAAGCAAAAAGGAACAAAACAAGCTGAAGAAGTGGAGAAAAGTGATCATGGTGATCGCGAAGACCACTTAGCGGTTCGCCGAGTGGCTCTTTAGCTCGCCTAAACTTCCAATGTGCCAACCCTGGGGGAAGAAACCAAGTCGGCAACAGAAATGAGCATTCGGGGAATCATCAATCAGTTACGCGACAACACGCTTGAACCAATGTAAAATAGAGATAGAGGAAAGCAAAGGGAGGATCGTCAAACCACTCGACGATCCCGACTTATCTCGCCTAATGGACTTTCATGCCAAATTTTGGGAAACTATAAATTGGTTTTTAAAAGGGTTTTTGAGAAGTTCCGACCCAAATATTGCAGTTTCCATTCTACAGTTAAGTTTTCTCTTAGTTTGTAGTTCTTTTTCTAGACATTGAGGATTTCTAAGCTTAATTTTAAGGATTTTCAAGTGGGTTTCTAAATTTCTTTAATTTGGACCATTGTAAAGACTTGGGAACATTTACCCAGATCATGGCAAATGTATTTGGTAATCGTTTCTCTATTTTTATGATGTGTTGCTAAAACCCCAATTCTTGGGATGTGATTATGTGATTATGGGTTGAATTAGATTATGGCTATTGTTAATTACTAATTTAAATTCTAAATTGAAGTTGGTTTAATCATTAGTTGTGTTTTAATCTATGAATTGTAGTTGCAAATGCAATTCTAACTTTGAGTTCTTAGCTTTCTTTACAGAGAGGTTTTGGGACCAAATCTCTTGATTAATGGTGTGTAGGTATTGGGTTGATATGAATTCAGCTCGAGAGAGTGAATCCTAAACATAATCCTACCCATCTTACTCGAGAGACAGGATGCATTAAGGTTGTGGTCTTTTCTTAATTGTTAAACTTGTTGATGTTCAAAAGAAATCACTTGAAACGTGATAGTTGTTCGAGAGAAAACTATTTCATTCATAGTCTAGCCTAACCACTGATATTTAGCTATTTATTAGTAGTTTCAATTACCCATATAGTGAGATTTGCCTATAATCGATCACATCCCTTAGAATTGCTCTCTATATTGTTATTTTATTACTTTTGATTGCATTGCAGTTCATAATTTTAAACCAAAACTCCCCATATGACATTCATTGTCACCCCTTTAGACTTGTTTACAAGTATTTTTCGATAATTTCTATTCCTATAACTATCTAGAACACATTTGTACTTCATAACTAAACTTGAACACATATCGCTCCCTATGGGTTCGACCCCAACTCTTCATTGGGTTTTATACTGCTTAACGATCGTTTGCACCTAGAATTGGATGAGGTGTTCTTGAAACGTTAATCAAAATGGTGTCGTTGCCGGGGATTGGTGTTGTTTGAAATTCTTTTATTAAAGTTGAATTGTGATCTTTTTGGTTATAGTTGAATCAACTTACTTTAATTTTTGTTTTGTGTTGCTTGTTTTGAACAGAGGAAGAGATGAGTGTAAATGGAAGTAATGGTAACCAAGTGGGCCACCAAGAAAATATGGGGAATCTCAATGATGTTAATGACCCAATTACATTGGGTGGTGTGGGTGTAATACGTCTACCTCCAATTGAAAGGAATGTCGTCTTCCATGTCACTAGCACAATGCTACAGCTACTGCAAATGAAGGGATTATATGGAGGATTGGCTCACGAAGACCCACATGAGCATATTTGGACTGCGTGGATGTTTGTGGCTCGTTCTCATTCAAGAATGTATCACAATAATCAAGTTGTCTCAGGTTGTTCCCATTCTCTTTGATGGGTGAGGCTAGTAAATGGTTGGCCGAGTTGCCGAGGGATTCCATCACCTCTTGGGATGAGCTTACCGCAGCGTTACATGTGAGATTATTTCCCACATCAAGGATAATGACACTGAGGGATAGTATCCAAGGTTTCAAACGCATGGAAGATGAACCTATCCATGAGACGCGGCTGAGGTTTAAGGAGTTGGTACTTCAATGTCCAACCCACGGGCTGCCAAATCATATATTGCAGCAATCGATACGCTCAAATTACACCTCCCTAAAGAATTATAAGCAATTGTTATCAAGTAAAGAACCCAACTTGTAGGTTGGGGTCGATCCCACGAGGAATATGGTTCAGACTTAAACCTAACTCACTTTTATATCCATTTAGTAAAACGATTTACGAGACATGTAAAGAAAAGGGGGGGGGGGGCGGGGTAGTTGTAGGCAAGTAACATATTGTTGATTAAGTAACAAGTAAGCAAGATTATTAGTTTTAGAAATCAATATAAGAGAGAAACTAGGGCATATGTGTTCCCCATAAGCTCTTAACGCAGTAATCCATAATAGTAATACTTTCCTAGTGTTTTACATGCAAAGTTGGTAAGTTAGGTATCCCTAAGTGATTGGTCCTCCAAGTAAGGAATATCACCTCGCACCTTAGCTAGACTATTGGTGTATGCTTTACTAAACCTTACCTTAACCCCAGATAAGACATCACACCAATGTATGACTTAGTTTTCACCCTCGCTCCAATTGACATTAGACTATTAGATAGCATCCACTAAATCTCTGTTATTAATTCTGTTCTCATTCATTACCTCCTTGGTTCGGCAAGTAAGATTGAAGTGATTTCTAATGTTTGCAACCTTTAAGAAGACTTCTAAACGAAAGTATTAACAATACATGCATAAACACTATTCTAGAATTACTTAATTATTATTCATACTTTGTTAATTGCTCATGGTTCCCACAACCCTAGTTGTGGATTTAGCTACTCATGCTTAAAAGAACACAATTTATAATTGGGTAAAAAGAATTCATGAACTTACAATGAGAATAGATGAAAACCCAAATCTTGAATTGAAATTTAAAGTGAAAATCGTATTAACCAACTTCCGCAAATTATAATGCTAAGAGTTTGCAAAATAATTCCCAAACGACCAAAACTAAAAGTATACAATAATGTCTAACCCCAAAAAAATGAGGTTTATAACTCATATTTATAGAAAACAAATCCTAAATAAAACAGAAAACAAAATATGACTTAACTTTATAGCTCGTATTTTTAGCTTGTAACGTAGGCTCAGGGTCAGGTATGGTACATTTGGGTACTTTTTAGTGACTTTCTGCCCTCCTTGACATTACATTGTCTTTTTACTTCTTTTCTCAACCTATTCTTGACATCCTTTCATTTTATTTTCTTTCCCTCGACTCTTTTTAACACATATGTGACTTTTGACTTTATTGCTCGTATTTTTCACTTTTCTTTTTTTTCTTTTTCTTTTGTTTTATTTTTCTTTGTTTCTTTCAGCACTTTTGTTATTCATCTTTTTGCTTCATTTGAATAAAGTCACATCTTTTTCTATCTATTCTTTTCTTTTTCTCTCTTCAACACAAAACTCTTTTCATACCCTTTTCTTTCTGTTTCCTTTTTCATAGCCACCCTCAACTTAGGCTTTTGGCCTAAGTCAAGGTGCACATGTCCAAGGAGGAACCAGTCCCAGAACAATTATTTTAGGGAAGGTGAGTTAGATGTATTGAAAGAAGTAGTCTATATTAAGCGCAGGCATTTGGATCAAAGGGAACATTTTTTCATTTGGTTGGATCAATTTAGGCTTGAGTGGACTTATTTGAACAAGGGCATATGATAATTTCCCAACTTCTTGCCTAGATTATCTTAGCTGGACCAACGGGGCAAGTTCTAGATTGACACAAACTGTATGAACATTCAAACTTTTCTCACACACACTTGGCACATTGTTTCATTATCATATTATTAGACTACCCAGTTCAAGTTTTAGCTTAAGTCATGAGGTCAAACCGGTTCCTTATCATGTCATATTGAGATCCAACACATTCGTTCATCAAGCCTAAAGATCTAGCACATTTCAAACTTTTTGGACGGGTATCAATTTCATGTTTTTTTATGCCATCATGCTTTCATTCTTGTACTTACTTCTACACAGACAATCCTAAACATATTGGTTCAACATATAATAAAATAGTTCTTTAGGAGAAAAGAACACAGGCAAGAAAACCCCAATGGAGGATTATAAGTCGGGTTACTCAGACTTCACCCTGTCACTCACACTCCATTTACCCGACCCCCAACAAAATAAGGTGCAATTGCCCTCAATGGACAAAAATCAAAAGTAAAACATAGGGTGAAGCAAAACTGTGGTGCATATACGCCAAAGACCTCTCAAGAATCGGGTGGGACTGATTTCCCGGAGCCCACTGGAACAACACTAGGGACACCATCAGTAGCACCCTCACCAACCATGGGAGCACCATCAATAGTGCTATGAGTGCCAGATGGGCCAACATCCACCTCAAAAGCCCGCTGATCTCTCTCCTCTCCTTATCAAGTATCGACTTTATCGTGGCCTCCTCCAACTGCTGGCGCTCCTTCTTCTTCAATCTACGATCCTCGTCAGCATCAGAATTGTATTGAGAGTAGTGGCACTTCCCAGCAGCACGGGAAGAATCTGGTGCCGGCATAGTATCGCCGAATAGAGCAATCATTACCACCTCACCGTCCGGTGCTGCAGGGGTAGACTCTGGCTCAGTCTCAGTGTGGGCTAGGGTTGCAGCAACATCAGCACGGAGGCTAGCCAACTCCTGCTGGAAGGTGGTCAGATCAATGATCGAGGTTGGCCTCTCCACTACTCTCAACTCAAAAGCATCCATGCGCTTATAAATGGCTTGAATCTTTCGAACCATAATCTTCTCCATCCTAAGCTCAGACTCTACAATAGGGCGCTGCATCCACAACTTCATATGCCGCAACAGTGTTGTCATCTATGTCTCTATCTTCTGAAGTCGAGCTAGAGGAACGGGAGTGGTCCTTGAAGAGGGAGTGCCTAGAGATGAGCTAGGGGCCTGACTAGTGGCCGAAGACGGTGGACCCTGGGCATCCGTTGTAGAGGTTGGAATGGCAGTGTCATCATCATGCATCTGCTTCACATCTGCAGCAAGATCATCACCCAAAGGTGGTACCTCAACTTGTGGCTCCCTCTGAGGTGAAGCTAAGTTGGCATCATCCTGAATAAGGCCGATGGCTAGAGTCTTGGTCGCCTCAAGCAACAGGTCGCAATGCCAAACATGTACAGAAGCATCCCTGTAGAGCTGAAAATAAGGCACGGGAAGGGCAGGGTGGTGGTGGCCTTAAAGAACCTGTCATGGATCTCCGTAATAAGGATGCAGGCAAAGTTAATCTCCAAACCTACCATAATGGCTACTAGCATCACGGCCCGGTCCCATGTAGCCACATTGTCCCCCTGAGTCGGGGACAGTCTATTCCAAACCAACAACCAGAAGAACTTCATAGAAAAGCTCAGTTTACCCTTCCTAATACACAACTAGGAATACGAACCCACTCGGTGCGCTCCCTATTCGTATCAAGATGACGTGCCAGACACCTCTAAAGTGTCTCCATCTGCTGAGCATCTCTCTGGAAAGACCCTTTCTGGACAATTCCCATCTTGTAGTCATATTTTGCCATATTAGTGGGTAGACTGTGGGCTGGGCCATATATAAACCTGTGAATCATGACCTCTTAGATGTCGACTCTTCAACCCGACACTAATTTGGATTTTGAAGTGGAGGCTGCGATATGGGCTTGGCCCATTTAGAGACAGAATTTCTGATGGTTGCAGCATAAGAGGCATAAAACCCTCTAGTTATCTCCTCGTTGTATTTCCCAGGGCTCCATGCCATCCACTCGCATCGCTGTCTTTGGAAGAGCTCATCAATAGCTGGTGCAGTGTGGAGGCAACCTGTAAGGACCCTACGATCCTCGGTGATGATCTTGGTCATCCTCTGGTGCTCATTCAACACGTGCCATTCTCATTAATCTAATACTGGCCAGGGACACACCATATGTTCGGCTTATCAGCCTTTGGAGAAGGCTCGACTCTGGTAGGTGTCGGGCTGTCACCTGTTCTATCAGCATTAGATGAAGAAGCGGTACTGCTGCTAGAACTAGAGTCGGACTGCGACTCTGAGCCAGCCTTTGCTCTGATCTGTATTGCCCCTCCTCAGACTGGGGCAGTGACCTCATCAGAGTTAACATGCTGGGCTCTATTTCTAGTACTGCGGGGGGTCGTATGGGAGACACTGGTGGCAGGTGGGACATAATTTGTATCATTGTCCACCTCTATCATACGTCTGGAAAGGGCGACTGACTTGGATATGGTCCCTCGTGCATAGCTAATAGCTTGTGTTTGAGCCATGGTACCTATGGAAGCTAAGTTAGTACCAAGACAACATAAAAAGTGTTACACCACGTAGTTTAGTAGACCAACTAGGTCTAAGCGTGAGGGTTAACGTCAAGGGAGAAGGGCAAGAGCCAAGGAAAATTGGGCAAGGGGTAAGGCTGCCCCGAATTGGCCAAGGCACTGCCCACCATGACCACGAGGGTCTCCACGACCCCTGGTGACCACCACGCCCCGTGGTGGTGTGGCAATAGCCTTCCTAAGGCTGCCCTAAGAAGGCTCCCCTTCACAATCCACTTCACGGCTCGTGGTGAAGACCACAGCCCGTGGGAAGGCTCGTGGGGTTGCCTTCACCTTGTGGGGGACATGTCAGGGTAGCCTAGCTACTAGTCAAGGGACTACAGTCACTTTCAAGGGCCGTGGTGCCCTTGACGGATCATGCAAGGGGGTCATGGTGTCTGGCACCATGCTGCCTAAGTGAGGGCAAATTAGGAAATTCCTTTTAAAGTTAGTATTAAGTGGGGTCATTTTGAATAGATTTTATACACCTATATAAACTATTTAAACCCTATAACCACCCCAAGTAAGTCATTAATTCCAAAACCCCCAAAAGATCCCAAAGTTCTTCTCTAGAAGAAGAAGAAGAAGAAGAAGAAGAAGAAGGGTAAGAAGAAGAAGAAGAAGAAGAAGAAGAAGAAGAAGAAGAAGAAGAAGAAGAAGAGGAAGAAGAAGAAGAAGAATAAGAAGAAGAAGAAGAAGAAGAAGAAGAAGAAGAAGAAGAAGAAGGAGAAGGAGAAGGAGAAGGAGAAGGAAAGGGAGAAGGTGAAGGGGGAGGAGGAGGAGAAGGAGAAGGAGAAGGAGAAGGAGAAGGAGAAGGAGGAGGAGGAGGAGAAGGAGAAGGAGAAAGAGAAGGAGAAGAAGAAGAAGAGAGGGTCAAGCTAGGTCAAATTCCTCCAATCCTCCAAGATTTGTGAGGGCATTGTATTCATACTTCGATAGCTTATTCATCCATGGACTCCTCCATCCATGGAGCCCCCTAGATTTCCCCCAATTGTGAAGATGAACCCCAATTCTAATTAGGGTGTCTTACTATATTGTGGGTTAAATTGAGTATAAATCCAATTGAGTGGATATTACTTGTTTATAATTTATATAGTAGTGAATCATGTTATTATGATGATATTATATGTTTTCTGTGGCTAAACCTAGTCTAATTGATAAAATTGTAGTAATGTGGGTTTATGCCTTGTGAAGAGAAATTGAGGAGTCATAGATGATCTTTTAGAATTGATGGTATGAGTAGCAATTGTTCAAGAATAGAAACATGTGGACATTAATTGAATTAGGTTATAGTTTATATGATGTATCATGACTAGTAAAGCTTTATGTTGAACCTTTGTAATGATTTATGAATAGAATCACTTAATAATGAAGCATGTGATTAGAATTCCTTGAAATCTAGGTATTTATGATGAATGTAAGAAGTAAAGATTTGATAGTAAGGCTGGTAGTCATGAAGGTAGAATGCTAGGGATTTGAGAGTAAATCTAACATGTTGAATTATGCTTGTAATGGCTTTGAGAGTGAAGTCTAGATGATAATGGTATACTAGTAAGTATTATAGTTGAGGAAGGACTTTACCCACCTAATCTACCTCATGAATGTTTGAATGCATAAAGTGATAGAATCATATGAGTTAGGATGATATCCATGTCTAGTGTTTGAACCCTAAGTGTGATGATTGAAAGTAAGTCTTTAACCTTAAGTAGGTGAAGTATGAGATTATGCTAGTAGTAATTGAACTACTTGAATTATAATTATATCCACGTCTAATGTAGTCATTTTAGATGTGTTTATTTTATATGAGCTTTGACCCTTGAAAGGGCAAGATATGATATTATGCATGTTTTATGAAGGTTATGTACATGCTTTAAAAACACTTTGAGAGTGAAGTAAATATGCTCATGATCTATTTGTTGTGTTGTAGAAAGTCTATTCTCATATACACACCTAGGTATGAATATGATATGACGTGAGTAATTTCCTCACAGTATGATGATTCTAAGGTTGGAAGACTAGTCTCACCTAATGAATATATATATATATATATATATATATATATATATAGACATGGACGGTGAAAGGATATTCTCACGCATGATCTAATGAGCTATATTATGAGTTATGTTGGATTGAGTGTCAAGACATTCTTCCATAAATATGAACTTAAGTCAAGGTTTAATATGAACTCAATGGTAATTATGTTTAGCACCGAGTGGATATTGATATAAGATGGAAGCTCTCCCGTTAGTAGAGGCTCGGTTTCTAATGGAGGCTCTCCCAGTAGTAGAGGTCAGGTTTCGTAGTAGTAATCTCTTGAGATGGAAACATCCCCATTAGTAGAGGTTGGGTTTCTAGTAGCAATCTCCTTATCCCATTAACTATGTGCCTGATCTTTGCGTAATCAAGACACAACTTCCAATGCAAGTGTCTACGATCGTATAATAGTAAAGTAACCCAACCAAGGGTTGGGGTCGAGTCCCAAGGGAGTGTTTCTTGAAAATTAATGGTTAAGCGCGAAAGTCCTAAAACTAACCGTAGCTAAAGACTTTACCGAATGAAGGCATGCCAAATTAAAGGGTTTGACGCGAATGTCAATTATCAGTGGGGGGTTTGTAAGCAAGTAAAGAACAAAATCAGCAAAAATAAAAAGAGATACGAATGCGGGACGGGATTCTTGGGATGTGATAGGAATACGGGTTAGACTAGACTATTCGGTACATGCTTTTGATAGAAAATCCGTTGAATAGTTGTGACTAGGCTAGACTATAGTGGGGGTAAATTCTCTCTCGAGCAACTTACCCCGAATCAAATGGGTTCCTCTCGGATACCCACTTGCCGCATGAAGAATAGCCTCCACCTTAGCCCACTCACTCTCTCGAGCTGAGTGTGTGGGAGAAGGACTAGGGTTCACTCTCTCAGTTGAACCTCATGTCGACCTACTCCCACGGTTATCAATTTAGTAGTCTTAGTTTTACGAGCAAGCTGAAAACACAAAGGTGAAATCGTATTTGCAACTACAATTTCATTAAGTTCCAACACAACTACTAAACGAAATCACATCTAAACAATAAATAAACTATCAGCAAGCAAGACCCAACAATTAACCTAACCCATATTCACAAAATCACACCCCAAGAAATGGGGTTTTAGCTACACATGTAAAAGAGGTAAAAATGTATACCAATCTCAGTTTCCATCAATGGGTATGTAAGATTAAGTATAAAACAAGTCAAAGGTGAAGAATCCACAAGACCCAAGTCCAAAATCTTGGAGTTGAAACCCTTTGAATCTTCAAGTTCTTCAAAACCCTCTCCAAGCTTAGAGAGAATATTCTAAGTTTGATATTAAAACTTAATAATAAAACATGATAATAATAATTTATAATCTGATACTAAGTGATACGCTTAAATTACACCTCCCTAAAGAAGCGTAAGCGATCGTTATCATGTAAATAACCCAACTTGTAGGTTGGGGTCGATCCCACGAGGAAAATGGTTTTGACTTAACTTTAACCTACATTTATATTTGTTTAGTTAAATTACTTCCAGAAACAAGTAATTAAAAAGGGGGGATTTGTGAAATAAATTGTAAGAATTCAATAAGTAATCAATAAACAAAAGTCAATTTTTGGTTGTTATCAAGATGAGAGAATTAACTAGGGTATACGGGTTCACCACAAGCTCATAACTCAATAATCCTAGTAATAGCAATCATTTCCTAGTGTATTACATGCAAAGGGATAAGTTAGGTATCTCTAAATCCTTGGTCCGGCATCTAGAGAATTTCACCCCGCACCTTGGTCCGGCTACGTGTGTATAATTTACTAACCCTTACCTTTACCTCATATTAGACATCAAAATCGATGTTTGGCTTAGTTATTACTTCACACCAATCGACACTAGCCTATTAGATAGTATCACACTAAATCGATGTTGATAATTCTTTTCTCGTTAATTACCTCCTTCGTCTAGAAAATAGTAACAAGGAAAGTTCTAACGTTAGCCACCATTAAAAAGACTTCTAAACGAAAGAATTATCAATGCATGCAAAACACTATTCAAGAATTGCTTATTTACTATTCATACTTTGTTAATCGCTCATGGATCCCACAACCCTAGTTGTGGAGTTTAGTTACCCATAATCATATGAACACAATTCATTGCTTTAGATGAAAGAATTATGAACTTACGTATTTGAGAAAAATAAATCCAGAAATTCAACTTGAATTGCAAACCAAATCTTCAAAACCAACTTTTGGAAATCAAGAATTTCTAGGGTTGCAAAAATGAATTCCAAAGTCACAAAGTAAAACAAAAGTATATCAGTCTAACCCCAAAAACGAGGTTTACATGCCCTATTTATAGAAAACAAGTCCTAAATTAAAAGGGAAACAAATTAAGGAAAGTTTGTTCAGGCACGCGTCTTCATTCCACGAGACTGACTCACGGACCGTCAATGGATCTACGGTCCGTGAGTCCCTTCCGTCAGCCAGGACTTAGAAATTATTTCAACTTCAAAAAGTCAGCTTCTTTGAAGCAAATGAAGGAGCTGCAGTACGGACCGTAAATCAATCTATGGTCCGTCAATCCCATTCCGTAGCTCCACACTTAGAATCTTCCAAAAATTAGGTACTGGAACCCTCGCAGTATCAATCTACGGATCAACAGTACAGTCTGTAGATCAATATACGGACCGTCAATGGCCACCGTGGTTCCACCCTTGGTCACATTTCTATGATTTGCCTTCTCTGTCTTGCCTGCTGATCTACGGCCATAACCTATGGAGAGTCAATGGACCTACGGTCCGTAGATAACCTCCGTAGATGCCCTTTTCTGTAGTTCTTTCAGCTCTCTCTTTACTTCCGCGCCTAAACATCTTTCCTGCAAAATATGACAAAAACACATAAAAACCAATACAAAACGGCCCTAGATACAGAAATTGTAAGTGAAATGTATCAGAAATACCATAAACTCACGATATATCAACACCCTCAACTTAAATTCGTTGATTGTCCTCAAGCGACGCACTAAGACTCTAAACGACACTTGTATAGAAGCAAGCATTTCAAGAACAAGCAATCACATGACTCTCTGCCCACTCTCTTTTCAGGTACAAAATTTGTTCTCTTAGACTCGACAAGCTAATTCATGCAAATCAAACCATGACAACAATCAACCAACCAACACACAACATACATTGTTTCACTATCACCAAGGTACCAACTTTCTGACAACGTAACTAGTGCCCTTACTTCAAACAAAATCCCTTTTCTGTCACACAACGACTTATGAATTTGAGTACAAGGATTTATTCAACACTCACACTCAGAAATAACTTCAAGTACAGTTAGTGCTCAGTACTATAGGCTTGCCCTTATTTTCATTGCTTAGACTCTCCAAACTAGACTCTAGGATCACTATAGGACTTTCTTGGCTTGTAACGTAGGCTCAAGGTCAGGTGTGGTATGTTTGGGTACTTCTTAGTGACTTTCTACCCTCCTTAACATTACACTAGGCTTTCAACCTCTTTTTGCCCTATTTTTTCCATCCTACTGTTGTACCTTCTTTCCCTTGATTTTCTTTTCAACCATGGATGTTACTTTAGACTTTGTAGCCCTTTTTTTTCTTTTTAGCTTTCCACAAGTCATATCCTTTCCTCTCTTTTTCAACATCAAACTCTTTTCATACCCATTTTTCTTTCGGTTTCCTCTTTCATAGCCACCCTCAACTTTATGGATTTTCCATTGGTTGAGGTGCACAATACCCGATATCGGGTCAAGGCCAAGATTGAAGTTACTTTTTACATTTGCCACCCTCAACTTAGGCTTTTGGCCTAAGTCCAGGTGCACATGTCCAAGGAGGGACCGGGGCCAACATAGTCGATTATGGGAAGGTGAGTTCGGGATTTAGAAAGAAATGGTTTAATTTTAGGCTCAAAGTATTTGGATCAAAGGGAGCATTTATTTCATTTGGTTGGATCCTTCTTTTAGGCAATTTGTGGACTTATCAGAACAAGGGCCTATGATCACTTCCTAACCTCTAGATTGAATTTTCTTAGCAGGACTAACTGGGCAAGTTCTAGTTTTTTCACAAAAACTGTTTGAACAATCAACTATTCTCACAAGCTCTTGGCACATAGTTTCATTATCAGATTACCCAGTTCAAGTTTCAGCTTAAGTCATGCCATCAAGTTGATTAATTATCATGTCATACTCAGAGCCAACACATTCAACTTGTCTTAGCCTACCAATTCTAGCACACATCACAAAATTTGGACAGGTATATTTTTCATAAAACATCATGCTTCATTCTTTTTCATGCTTCTATACATACAATCCTAACACATACGGTTCAACAAAAATTAAACAGCCTCTTGGAGAAAATAAAAACAGGCAAGATAACCCCAAGAGAGGATTTATGAGTTGGGTTACTCAGACTTCACCCTATCACTCACAATCCATTTACCCCACCCCCAACAAAAATAGATGTGATTGTCTCCAATGCATACAAGAACAATAAAAAATAATGTATTGGGTGAAGCAAACATGTGACGCATAGCGCCGACGAATCATGGACGAGCAGATGGGTCCGATTTCCTAGAGCCCGTCGGAACAATAGTTGGGTCACCCTCAGTAGTGCCCATACCATCCATCATAGCATCATCAGTGGTGCTCACAACAGGCAAGACCTCTACAACTGGGGCAAAACTCGATGCCCGTGCAACACTCTCAGGCACCCTCCGCTGGTGCAACTCTTTATCAAAAATCAAAGCATTCCTAGCCTCCTTCTCCTGCCTACGCTATCTCTTTTGAGCTTTTTCCTCCTCAGTGCGACTAGATAGTGCCTCTTCCCTTTGTCATGTGTATTCTCAGGCCCCTCCTCGACGGTCCCACTAAATAAAGCATCCAACACTGTATCATCAGCCAGTGCAGCAGGTGCAGCCTGAGCCTCAACTGTTGGGGTGGCAAGAATGGTATCAACGTCGGTCCGGAGACTGGCTAACTTAGCCTGCAAAGAGGATAGATCTATGGTCGGGGTTGATAGCTCGAGGACTCGCAATTCAAAGGCATCAAGACGCTTATTAACAGCCTGGACCTTCCAGTCCATCATGCCCTCCATCCTTCGCTCCATTATGGCCTCGGACTCGGCTATCGACTTTTGCATCCACGGCTGGATGTGATGCAGCAGTGTGGCCATATGAGCCTCTAATTTCTATACTCTGGCCAACGCGACAACAGTAGCTCCTAACTATGGTGTGGACCAGGATGAACTAGGAGCCATACTAGCGGCCTGGGAAGAGGAGGTCGGGACAGTATCAGAGTGATCTGGTATAATGGGGTCACCGCCCTATGCCTGCCCTACCGTGTCTGCAAGATCTACGCCCAAGGGAGGTACCTCAACCTGGGGTTCTCTGCGAGGTGCGGCCACATTTGCCTCATCTCGAATGAGGCCTATATCCAAAGTCCCGGTAGGATAGATCAATCTATCACAATGCCAGATCGGCACTCCAGAGTCCCTGCACAAATGGAAAATCAAACATGGAAAGGGGTATAGTAGTGGAGGTTTTGAATGTCCTCTCGTGAATCTCTGCTAGCAGCATGCGGTCAAAGTCAATCTCCACTCCTGCCACTAATGCTGCTACCATGACTGCTCTGTCCCAAGTGAGTTGGTTGTCAGTTTTTGTAGGCGACACTCTGTTACGTACCAACACCCAGAAAAACTTGGCCGCAAAATTTAATGTGGGCTTTCGGATACCCAACCATGGTGTGGTGACCCACTCCGCACGCTCGCCATCTGCAGCAATGTAATTAGCCAACCATAGTATAACAGCCTCTCGCTGCTCAGCATTTCTCTGGAAAGCACCGCTCCGCACGATGTCCCATCTGTAATCAAACTCTGTTGTGTTTAGTGACCAAGAGTGACTTGTGGTAGGCCCATAGAGAAAGCGGCTGATGGTGGCCTGTGGTATGTCTACCGGACAACCTCGGACCATAGTGGAAGTGAGAGGATCTTGGGCTAAGGGCTTTGACTGCTTGGAGATCAACCCACGGAGAGTGGCAGCATAAAAGGCGTAGAACTCCCGCAGAATCTCCTCGATATAAGTCCCTGGTTCTTGAGACATCCAGTCACACTTGTGAAGGTTAAAAAGGCGGTGGATGTCAGGGACAGTGTGCAAGCTCCCAGTGAGGACTCTGTGCTCCTCTGTAATAAGTCGGGCCATCTTCTCTTTGTCATTCTTCATCTTGGCATCCCGATAAATTTGCCATTGGCCCTCTACACACCATCTATTTGGCTGGCCGGCTACTGAAGTAGAATCATCATTCTGTGGTGCAGGTACTGACACTAAGCTAGTGGCCTAATCAGACAAGGTTGTTTAATCACTTTCACTGGACTATGTGATTGATTTAGCACTGGACCCTGCATCATGGGCAGATTCGGACCCTGAAGCATGGCTAGACATAGAGCCCGAGTCCTGGGCAGACTCGGAGCCAGACGTAAACCCATTAGCTGAATTGGAAGAAGCCCCAGTTGGTGACCCGATCAATGTGTGTTCCTTTTCAGACTGGGAGACAGTGACTACGTCGGGAATCACCTTCTAGGGGTGCCTCTAGTGGTTCAGGGTGCAGTGGGAGAAGTCCTTGTGTTAGGAGGAACGTATGCTGGATCTTTTTCTCTGTACGTGTCCTCATCGATTAACCTGAAGCTAGGAGCAACAGATTTTGACTTGCCCTATTTTGAGTAGCTGACTAGCTTCTTGGGTGCCATCGTACCTGTGGAAGAGATATTAGTGTCAACACTAACTCTAAACAAACTTAAAAATATTTAGAACTACACAAAAACAGTAACAAAATCCCAAAAAAAAAAAACAGACAGAAGCTACAGTAGACATCCACGGAGGGGACCTACGGTCCGTAGACTGATCTATGGTCTGTGGAACCATTCCGTGGATCAAAGGACCAAAAATATTGGTCGCAGATGGAAACCACATATGTACAGAATGGTCAGTAGATTGATCTACGGACCGTAGTCCACATCCGTGGTTTCAAACATAGTGAAATTTTCAAGTGCATCAACCCACAAACCCAATCTATAGTCTGTAGATTGATCTACGGTCTGTAGACGGGGTATCGTGGATGCGATCTGTACCAGGTTTCAGCCATTCTTTATTCTCAAGTCCACATCTTAGACAATTTTCAACAATATCCTAGGCTAACCATGCATTTCAACATTGAATCATGCTAGTGTGTCATTCTCAAGATTCCGATTAATCATTTTAACAAGTATTTAACACAAACTTTGGAACCCTAAGTTAAAATGTACATTTAGACTTATAATCACATACAACAAGGCAACACAATCACTATCTATCGTTCCAAGGGTATTGTAACTTTCAATTTTATCATGCAATTTCATCTAACAATTACCCAAGGTCAAGACCCAACTCCCGACTTTCTATATTCAATCTATGAACTGAAATTCAAAGTGAGGGGAAAGTCTATTACCTTACAAGCAACGAGGAGTGGGGTGATTGCGTGACGACACTAGGCTTTGCAAGACCAAAGAATCACCTCTTTGTTACTAACCCAACACCGGACCCTTTTGTGGAATATGAAATAAGTTGTATTCGGAATGGAAAGGAATTATGGGAATTATGGGGGAATGGAAGGGATAATTTTATGGGGGAGTTATGGAGTGATTTAGGGAGGTTATGGAATGGTTGAAATGGTTGGAGAGTGAATGGGGGGAAGTGGAAATGATTTGAAATTAGGGGAGTTTTAAATAAGGGGGTCTGGGTCGGGTCAGACAGAATTAGGGTTTGGAGCCACGAGAGCCCGTCTGTGGTCCGTGAGTCGATCTACGGTCTATAGATTTGGACCGTAGATCACTCTTACACTTGGAAAAGTTTAGGGGCTTACCTGGGATCTATGGACACCATCCACGGTCCGTGGATAGAACGACGGACCGTCGTTGGGGTCAGTAGACCTCTGCACCACACCATTTTCTGCAGATTTTTCCTAGCGTACCTGCACATGTAGCAACCATTAGGCTATTCGTTTTCATTTTCTGGACACTTTTTAGACATGGACCCTATGCTAATTCTAGCCAACACTATAAAAACTAAATTGATACAAAGACGCAATTTAACAAAGAAAACTACTAAATGGAAAACAGAAGCCTATCGCTGGCTAGATTGTACATCTTGGGTTGCCTCCCAAGAAGCACTTGCTTTAACGTCGCGGCACGACACAAGTTTCTTGATTACACAGACTTCATCAAGATTGTAGGCCTCAATCATTTCTTGCACACTTTCAGCATTTCCCAAATAGATCTTGAACATTTGCCTATTTACCATGAACCTTGTTCCTTCACTACTCTTAAGCTCAACCGCTCCTTGGGGGAGTACTTTTGTGAGCAAAAATGGCCCAGTCCATTTGGATCGGACTTGAGTTTGCTTGGAAACAAGCGCAACCTAGAGTTGAATAGAAGCACAAGATCTCCAACCACAAATTCTCGCTTTTCAATTCTTTGATCATGATACCGCTTCATCTTCTCTTTATACAAGGTTGAACTTTCATAAATTTTTAGGCAAAACTCATCAAGCATATTCAAGTCATTCATTCTTTGATTAGATATGGCTCCCCAATCCAAATTTAGCTTCTTCATTGCCCACATCGCCTTATGCTCTAGCTCTACCGGTAAATGACAAGACTTCCCATATACAAGTTGGTAAGGGGACATACCTATAGGGGTCTTGTATGCAGTGCGATAAGCGCATAGAGCATCATCAAGCTTCCTTGACCAATCTGTTCTATTAGCATTCACAGTCTTCGCCAAAATCTGTTTGATTTCTCTATTGGACACTTCAACTTGCCCACTAGTCTGCGGATGGTAAGGAACGACTACATTGTGGCGGACACCATATTTCTCAAGTAGTGTCTTGAATAACTTATTACAAAACTGAGAACCTCCATCGCTGATAATCTCCCTCGGTGTACCGAATCTGGAGAAGATATTCTGTTTCAAGAATGCGGTGACACTTTTACCTTCATAACGTGGTGTATGGGTTATGTCCCGGCCACTCCTATGATGTTATAATGGCTTATGTCAGACTTAGAAGTATTCCACGTATTCTCTTATGTTCTCTATTGGTATCGTTTATGTCATCTTATGATTTGAGTCTTATATCTATTGTTCATATCAAATTGTATTTCATTACGTCATGCTTATGTGAAGTGGCTAAACTAGGGTTTCTCAAGATTTTATTTATCATGTCAGTCTAGGGTGTACTTTGGGTCGTGACAGTTTATATTAATTAAACTAAAAACAAAAAAAAAGTATTATCCATCCATAGTTATCTTTTTTTTTTTGTTATTAAATTTAGAATTTTGTGATTTTTGTATTAGGAAATATCCTCATTTTCATATTAAGTGTATGTTTTGGTATTTTTTCATTATTTAAAATAATGGAATTGTACAAAATTCAAGATAAATGTGTGAAATATTTTCTATGTTTATCCTTTCTTTTAATGAAGATTTATATTTTTTTAGGAGATATATTATACGACTTATAAAGTTATATTTATGATTTTTGAAAAGGCAATAGTGAAAAATGTGATTTAAATCATATATTGAATATTTTTGTTAAAGAGTGTGTATTGTAGCCGTGTATCGGTCGGTTCGATTCGATTTTGGAATTTATCGTTTTACTTATTGGTTACCAGTTTGTAATCATACTAAATCGTTATGAACCCATTAAGATGTCGGTTTATCAGTTATTGGTTTATCGATTAGTGATCGTTATCTATTTGGTTATCGGGTTAACCATTAACAATTCACATCATTTTCATTGAGAATTACTAATGGACTAATCAATAATTAACAGTACGCAGTAACCAGTAGTCACTGATGAACTTTTCCCTGTTAGTCCATTACTACATAACACACTTAATAAAACTCCATATTAACCTGGACAAGATGTCAATATTGCCCAAACTGGCAAACTCAAAAGGATTCCTCATAACAACCAAGCCAATTCGGATATGAACTATAAAGAGAAACCATTACAGCACTACTAAAGAAAACTGTTAATGATCATGAGACCATTACTAATAAAAACTTTTTCATTGTAGATTGTAGTATTGCCATATTGCAGGCAAATCTGAGTGACTCACTCATTGTAATGAGAAGATAAAAACAAAGACTTAAAGTAAGGGAACCAACCATTTGAACCTCAATTTAGACACTTAGAGAGTGATATTCATTATAACTCGTCGGCGTGGGAGTAGTGACAGTGAATCAATGAGTGATGTCGCAACTTTAGAATATTATTGTGAATTTTGAGTGTCAGCTATAAAGTCACCATAAAGAGTGTGAAGACTGAAGCGTAAATCCTAAAGGCTAAAAGTGTCTAAGGCCTTAAGTGATATAAAAGTAATTAATTAAACTTCTGATCGGGTTATCGAGGCACCTGGTTAGAAATATGGCCAAACTGAGACCCGAACCGATAAGCCGATAAGAAGTTTATAATAAACCGAGACCCGAACTCTTAAATCATTAATCCGAACCATTGACCCAATAACCAAATTATTGATTCGGATCATCAATTTTCGGTTCGATTTTGAACAACCCTAATGTATTGTCTTACAAAACTTAATATGTAGTAAAGGGAGTATAATAAATAACTTACGAGAAAATAAGTAATAATTAGGTGACTATATATGATATTATGGAAAGTTTAACATTCATTTTGGTTCCTTTAACTATACATACATTCATCATACTTTATATGTAGGAAGAAGTGGAGTAGAGGTCTATAACGGTAGTAGAGAAAATAGTGGAGCTAATAGATGTTAATACCCCATTTAGAAGCATATTTAACAAGCTCACTCATCTCTTCTTCGTTGATATATCCATCTTTATTGATGTCAGCATGACGAATGGCTTTGCCAGCCTTCCATCTACAAAAGCTTAAACCCATTTCTTTAAATGCTAGTTTGAGCTCTTGTTTGCTGATTTTTCCATCTCCATTCTTGTCATATTTCTTCAAAATTTGTTTTAGTTGCTCCTCAGATATTGGCACACTTACACCTTTCCAAGGCATTTTCTTAATGTTAAGTTATATGAACAAGAGATATACTTCAATTCCTATATATAAAAGCTAGGTTGAAGGGGAATGTGTTAGTTTTTTCTCTCACTTATTAGGGATTATTAGAATTTATGCCTTTTCCTTTCCATTGGATGTTTTTGGAATATATTTTTTTCATTAGCTAGGATAAGAATGGAGACGACGTGGGGTCAAAATTATTCCAAAGAATGTAGGAAAAGAGAAGAAACAATGGCTAGAATAACTCAACCCCCTCGCCTCCACTAAACTTGACTCACTGTGTTGCAATGTAGGGGTGTAAAAATGAGCCCAAATATAGATAATTTTCTATCTATTTAGAATTTTAAGCATAGAGCTTAAGATAATTTGAATTGAGTTCAAACTTAACTCATTCAAAGCTTAACTCATTTTAAGAAAATTTTTAGTTGAGCTCAATTTAATCTTCAATTTTAGCCTATTTTAAGAATTTTTAGTTGCATTGATGTAATGTGTTACTCTCTATTTTATATCTTTTTGAATTTATTCATCCATTTGTAATTTTTTTTTTAAAAAAAATAATGCTTTAGTTGAATTTAAATTGTGGTTATAAAAGTTAGATAATAACATGTTAAAATTATTAAAATTAAAAGTAAAAATTAGGCAAATCACATAGTATAAGAAGGAAATTACTTCCTATCCCTACTCTTTCATTAATTACCAAAAATCCCTTTTTTAGTGTCTTTCGGATACATAATATAGCAGCGCGGATACTTTAATTAATAAAGGGTGGATACTTAAATTATTAAGTTGTTGGCACGGATACTTTAATTAATAACGGGCGGATGCATAACATAGCAGCGCGGATACTTTAATTAATAACGGGCGGATACTTAAACTAATAAAGTATCCGATTAAGTTGAATTGGGGAAAATAAGGGATTTTTGTATTTTAGTAAAAGAGTAGGGAAATATTGAGAATAGGTAAAGTAATGTTGTGTACTTAAGTAATTTGTCCAAATTAAAAAGATCAAATTGGGTAGGTCTTGACTCAGCCCAATTTTTAGCCCAATCCATTTGAGTCCAAAGTAAACATGGGCGGATCAAAACTCAACCCAATTTCTATTTCAACTCATTTTAATATATCAAATTTTAATCCAACCCGCCCATTTGACACCCTATTGCAATGCAACATTTTGATTCAACACGTCTCCAAAATACAATTTAATTGGACAAGATTTATCTGTGATCAGCTGTTTCTCTTCCTTGTCTTTTTTTTTGAGAGTCTAAACCAATTTCTCCATTGAACTTTAATATGGAAAATAGTGGAGCTAACTGTAACGATCCTTATCCGTACATACATAAAGAGACTTTTCATTTATGTTGGATTGTATATTGATTTGATGAGTCTTTTCTCAAATGATTTTGTTAATATAATTGGATAGTTGGATTCTGATGGTGATAATAGTGGTACAACTTACCCCTCCCCCGGGCACCCTTCACCTTCCACCAACCGATCCCTAATTTTATTTTCTTTTTCCAAAAACAAAAAAAGAAATTTATTTCATTTCACTTATATGGGCTGGATATGGATTCTCATGTTAACTCATTTTGTTCATATTTGTATGAGCTTAAATAGGTTGAAGACCATATTAACCCATTTAAGAAAAGGAAAGAAAATATGAGTGATCCATTTAATTTAATATGAGCAAAATGATTTCATTTCAGTTATATGGACTGAAATTGCCACCCCTAGTACAAGGTTGGAAGATGACAAGTAAAATAAGTTAATTGATCAGACGATAGGTCAATCCATTACTTGTGTTTTGTTGGAAAGAAAAATATTTTCAAATTTTCTCATATTTTGTTAGCTTAAATTTTTATTTTTTTTTCTGTTTCTCTGTCACTCCAATCATGTACTTCAAATGTTGTTCAAGGATCATTCTTGTTCATTGATATTTAAAACTTGCAGAGTTGTGCTTCTCAATTTAGCACGCACCAGCTTAACATGATGCCTCCACTCTCTAGTTCAGAGTCTCCTCTTCCAAATTTGTTAGGTACCTAATATTTGTTGTTGCTCACCACGTTGAGGATTTTCAGTACACTCTGTCCCAATTTATTTGACAAATTTCGTTTTTCGAGAATGTTTAAATTTGATCGAAAATTTGCTCATGAAATCTTCAAATTTTTTAAAATAAAATTTATATATTTATAAACAATAATTAATAATTCAAAATATTTAGAAGATATACTTGTTTGAATCTCGAAATCTGAAATGTGTCGTAAGAGTAATGAATATGGTGCAAAGAGAGGGAGAATGAAAGAGGGAACAGAAGTGATTTTTGGATCATTATTTTGGGCCTAAAGTGTTTTTAGGATCATCATATAATCCAAAGATGGGTCATTCAAAAAAATTTGTGGCCATATCATGTCATCTTCCCATATAGAAAATCTGGCCTTTGGAGTTTTGCTCCAATTAATTTAAGTAGTGAATGTTTATTGCAAATAATTTCAATGACGAACCCATTTTAGTGTCTCTTAATGACGAACCCATTTTAGTGTCTCTTAATGACGAACCCATTTTAGGTAGGTGATAGCTTTTGAGCACGCATCATTCATAGCTATCTAATATACATCCACTCATCCAGTTGTTGGAAGGAAGAACAAACTAGCTCATCCAAACACCTTGAGCAAAGATTATTTCAACAAACTTGTGGTGGATGAATTAAAAAAGAGATAAGTGGGGTGGGGACCCCTCCTATCTTATTTGTAACGCCACAAAGCCAAGTTTTGGATATCATTTGTAGTATGTGCAGTTGCTTATTCACCCATTACCAATTGAGTTTGCTTGTTGAGTGGTGATATATGGAGATTGCAGTGGGTAGAGGTTTCCAAGTTTTGACATTGTCGGGTTCATCTTTTCATGGAAAGAGTATACGTAAAACTTGTGTATCTCTAAAAGGCTTTAATTGGACTAGTAATAGAAAAGGACATTCTCTAACACCATGCACAACTCTGGTTCAAGCTCACCAAAGGCCAACATGGCTTCCTGGTCTTGACCCTCCGCCTCATCTTGATGGAACGTAAGCGTATTCGTTGCCTACTAATTAACCAACTTTCCTACTTAGTGGCTCATCATATATACTTTCTTTTTAATAGTCTTGCTGGAGATTTTGGTTTTGATCCACTAGGACTTGGAGAGGATCCTGAAAGTTTGAGATGGTATGTACAAGCAGAACTTGTTCATGCCCGCTTCGCCATGGCTGGGGTTGCTGGAATTCTTTTAACTGATGTAAGTCATAATTTAATACTTGTGTAACATTTTTTTTCTCTTTATCCTAACATTTCTGGTCATTCTTTTTAGTTGCTTCGTGTCACTGGAATAAGGGATTTGCCAGTGTGGTATGAAGCAGGAGCTACAAAATTCAACTTTTCCAGCACAACAACTCTGCTCATCATTCAACTATTATTGATGGGGTACAACGTTTAACCGGTTGATAGAATGTTAATTCTGGACAATCTATGCCGGCACTAACTTATCCCTCTCTCTGATTTCTTATATTTACAGGTTCGTTGAAACAAAAAGGTACATGGATTTTCTTGATCCTGGCTCTCAAGCAAAACCTGGATCCTTTTTTGGGACTAGAAGCTGCACTGGAAGGCCTTGAACCAGGGTAATTTTAATATTTTTTTGTTTGCCAAAAAATGAAAGGCTTACCCTTGTTAGTGCGGGAGTAGGGGAAGAACTGTATAGGTTGATCCACCACGAGTACTATGGGTTCAACTAAACCCGTTGCTTTCTGTCCAAACTACATTCATAGATGACAGATACTAAATTAAGATGTATACAATATAATTACACTTATTCTAAATACTCATTCTGAACACATAGACTTTAAATTTTGGATTTGCCTCTGAGCGGGCTTATACTCCTACTAAGCATAGCCAGAAATCTTGACATTTAGCAGGTATCCAGGTGGCCCTTTATTGAATCCTCTTGGAATTGGAAAAGATATCAAGAATGCTAAAGACTGGAAACTGAAAGAGATTAAAAACGGTTTGTTGAGATGCATCATTCTTTTAGTGCTTTTAAGTCTTGTCCAATATTTATACTTCCCTTTGTTTTGTAGGACGCCTAGCTATGGTGGCTATGCTTGGTATTTTCGTTCAGGCTTCTGTTACTCATGTTGGTCCTATTGACAATCTGATCGAGCATCTCTCCAATCCATGGCACAAAACCATTCTTCAAACCATTGCTGGATTGAGTTCTTGATTATTGGAGTTTGTTGAAAACATGGCATACTTAAATGTTTTCATTCAAAGGCCATTCAGTAAAGCAAGCAACCT
Organism: Solanum verrucosum; assembly: GCF_900185275.1. Lineage (NCBI taxonomy): Eukaryota > Viridiplantae > Streptophyta > Magnoliopsida > Solanales > Solanaceae > Solanum > Solanum verrucosum. The sequence continues at coordinate 4,010,539 of NW_026020539.1, forward strand.
TGTATAAGAAACTTATGTGTATTTCAATCATGTCCTTCCATTTCTGACTGACTATATAATACTAGGACATATAGAGAACAGTTGTCAATGAAGGAAATTATACGGTAGCATATGGTTTCTACACAAAGATCAAAGGACAGGTTATTTGAGGATGATCTTTAGGCCACACCAAGTAATAATCTTACCTGCACCAGGTTTGCGCCAAATCGGTGAATGCAAGGCACATGTCATGCATATAACGTTTTACTGTTAAGGTTAAATTCCTTGGTTTGGTGTAAAGTGTAAACATGGAGATCAGGTAAGTATTTTTCTGACAATGAGTGTATAAGTGCTTTAAATAACTTATGCATCTTCTACCCAACAGAAATGGTCAATATGCACATTTGTTACAATTCATTACAGCATTCGATCAGGATTGCATGAACAAAGCGGAAAACAAGCAGAATACTATCACAAATGATATGAAAAATTAGAAAATACTAGAATTATACAACCCATACTGCCAAGAAACCCAATATTTCAGAATCTGAGAACTAGCAGGATATAACAGTTGAAGCAGCAGATGATTTACTTACAGAATCACTTTATTGACTCGGCCAAACCTATAACAATCTTACTCTGTTCTATAAACAGCCCTCCAAAAGGTGAGAGAAGTATTTTGATATTGTACTATACATGATGCGAGATGTATACAGAAAAGCAGTGAGAATTTACACTCCGTCAACCAAGAAAAATAACCAGAAAAATAAAGGGACAGTTGTATAACATGAGGGAGATTCTCTAAAACCCCAAAGCACATCATGCTGTCTTGGCCTGTGATTTCTTTCTTCCCAGAAGCATCAAGAGCCTTGGGAAGAAGGACCTTTTCTTTTTCTTTGGGATCTTCACTTCTGGAGATGTATCAGTTTCAGTATTACTTCCTTGCTCATATGCTCTTGGACTTGACCTATGATGTAGTGAAGCAACCTCTGGTGCACTCTCATAGGTTTTCGATGCTTTACTCTCCTCAAAGCTCGTTCTCGGGCTTCTGGTAGTGTTTATCAGTGGAAGAGATTCACCAGCTTTCCGCCTTTGCCCATGCTCAGCCCTCCATTTCCTCAGCTCTTGCTCCACTGCCAATTTCCCTTCCTTGGCTTTCTCTGCCTTCTTCATTGCAATTTCCAGACCTTCCTTTCTAGTGGTCATCTCATGATTAACCTCCTCCAGCCTGCTTAGACTTCTCAGTTCTGATTCCTTGAATACTTCAATTTGGGTGATAGCAGCAGCCACCCTCTTATTAGCTTGCTCCTCCGCCTCATGGGCCAGCTTGCTGAGATCATAATATTCTTCAAGAGAAAGTGTTACTCCAGATGGGGAATCTTCATCATTGGTGCTTCGAGCTAATTCACTCTCTTGCAGAGCATTGATGGCTTCTAGCGCCAACTTCTCAGAAGCTTTTGCAGCTTCTATCTCCTTATTAGCAGCAATTAGTCTACTTTCCATGGTACTTGCTCCTGCCTTTGCTTGCTCTGCTTCTTCCTTTGCCTTTCTCAACTCTTCACGAGCTGTTTGTGCAAGTGACTTTGCCAGATCAGCCTCTTGGGCAGCCTCTTGCAATTTCTTGGGAAGCTCCACAACCTTTTCTCTTGCTTCTTTCTCTTTCATCTGCACAAGGGCAATCTCTGACTTGGTCCTGTTCAACTCCGTCTCAAGAGATGCTACAGCAATTGATGCCATGCCTTCTCTCTGCTGGATGGAAGCTAGTTCTGATTTTTCTTTATCTAATTCTGCCTTCAATGAAGTTGCAGCAACCTTCAAGCAATTTACATCATCTGTTGCTTTCTCGATGTTGAGTTTCACCTCTTCAAGTTCCCGTGTAGCCAAGGCAACCGCTGCTTGTATCTTGGCATGAGTTCTTTTCTCTGGCTCTGACAGTTCGCCAAAATTGCCATCTTCAACAGTCTCTTGTTTCAACTTTGATTCCATGTAAGCAGCAAACTCAGCTTTGAGATCCAGTAGCAAAGCTGAAGCAGTGTATAATTTTGCTTTGAGATCCTTCGAAGACAGTATTTGCTGGTTTAGCTTCTCAAGCTCATCTTCTGCCTGCTTTAGTTCTTTCTCCCATGTTAGAGTATCTTGCTCTCTTGCCATAGCAGCTCCAATTCTGTGTTCCTCCACCTCCAAATGTGCAGTTTGTGCAGCTTCTAAAGATTCCTTTGTAGTGATGAGCTCAATAGTCAAATACTCCACTTCTTTCTCAACTTTCTTTGAGGCAGAAACCGCTTCCTCTGCTTTTTGCACAGCATCATATCTCTCTGACACCAATAAATCATACTCTTTATGCAGATCTTTCAACTCATAATCCACAGTGTTTAGCTCCAAAACTGCTGCTTCATGCCTTGCTTTAGCAACTTCAAGCTGCGCCTTGGCTGCAATACTAGCCTCATCAGCAATTCCCTGCTCCATCTCTTCTACCCTGAGTTTGGCAAGTTCTGAGTCCTGTTTCGCTTGTTGTTCTTCGGTTTGTGCTCTCTCCAGGTTCAGCTTCAACTCTTCTATCAGTCTTTTAGTGCTATCTAGTTCCTTCAACACCATCATTTTTGCTCCTTCTGCAGCCTGAGACTGTTTCTTGTACAATGGGATCTCTTCCTGCACATTCGCTAATTCTTGATCGACAACTTTCCTTCTCTGCATTATCCAGAAGTGGAAGATTTAGTTAAAATATTTGTCGTGGGACAGATGTCCAAAAGATGACTGTACAGGTCAGCAAGATATAAAATATAAATACACAATCTAAATAGTCACTTCTTATGGTGCAGTATCCCGGTGAACTTGCAGATGCAATCCTTCATTAGATAGAATCATCTAAAGTGGCTTTCAACACACTCATTTTGATGACAAACAAATGTCTACCTGAGTTGAGATTCAAAGAGTGTATAAAGGGTTCATGAGCTTACCTCCACAGTCTGTACTCGATGAGCCTTCCAGTCAACAATGCCTCCAAACTTGGAAACTGCCTGCTTCACAGATTCAATTGGTGCTGCTGTGTCAATTTTAACTCTGTTAATAACAGAGTTATTAGGGTGCTTAGAATTGGCACTGGGTTCTGGAATCTTAACTGTGAGACAGGAAGCCTTGGTTAGGGACTGAACAGTGTTAGGTACCTCTACATGAATATTATATTTGTGTTTTTGTTCTTGAGTGGATGAAGAAGTTGTTTCAGCAGAAACATGAGAAATACTTGGAGAATAATCTTGTTGAAGTAGTGAGACGTTATTTTTTTCTCCTTTTAAAGGATCAGATTGTATGTGGTCAGAAGATTCTTTTTGGTTTTCCTCTTTTAGGGATGCAGGGTTTGAATTCATGGTTAATAAAGGTGAAGCATCATGCTCTTCTGTTGGTCCATCAGTAGTATGATTCAGTTGATTCAAAAGACCACCACCGCAACCACCATCAGATGATTGCTGCAATGAATCACTTGCTTTTGCATCCAATATAGACGATGAACTGGCTTCTGAGAGAGCTGTTGGAGGCTCTAACGATTTCAGATCCTCTACCAGTTTAGGTGAGGCTTCCTGCTGAACTGTTGGCACAGCTGATTGAACACTTCCTGTTTTAGAAATGTCACCTGCTCCATCAGATTTAATGGTAGGCTCCTGAATTTCAGAGTTTGCTGTTTCATTCATATGTTGCCTAGTTGGAGTTGCCCTATGTGAGTGATCCTCCTTCGGAACAGAAACTTCAGGTTTAGGAGCACATTCTTGGGGAGAACTTCCCTTCACATCTTTTGCATCTTCCATTTCCAATTAAGAGCTGAGATGAACCAAAAAATAAAATTGGCAAAGATAAGTAAGGGGATACATAACCTCTCTCAAGTAACCAAACACCTTCCCAACCTTTTACCAGGAGGTGAACTACAGAATTGGAGATATCAAACAACTGTTCTTGAAGACCAACTTAAACTTAAGCAATTGCAACTATTTTCTGTACAATATTAAGATCACCTATTTTGAAGTTTCTACACTATAACCTCTACACAGTCATTCATTTCATTTGAGGATTGCTAGTTGGATAACAAAAACTAAGTTAACTTTTGCGAGAAGGTTTAGGGCAACACACCTTACTAAGAATATGAATAACTTCATCCTATCCCTAAGCTATAATCTTTTTCTGTAAATGGAATACTTATCCTATGTTCACTAGTTAATGCAATATCATTTTTACATTGCCAGCCAAATAAACAAAAAAATACTATCCCACATGAGGACACATTTCCCATAAAGTAATTTTATTTGAACTCTAACTCAATAAAGAATTATGAGACACTTTTTACTTATCGAAGGAAGTGAAGTCAAACAAGATATTCAATTTCAAAAAGAGAAGTACTAGGGATTTCATAATTGAATAACCAGTAAAGTCTTGTCGGCAAGTACATTTATCATATTAAGTTTAACTTATCTAATGGATATTTATATATCAGCTGATCCATGATATTTCCCTAATATTTTCATCAATGAATCACATAAACGGGAGGAGTAAAAGATCACACCAGAGAGGTACAGTCCCTAATTTTTATGCAGTTATTTTAGACCCAGTTGTTGTCTACAACTCGTTGCATATGCATGCTATGGATTTAATAAAAAAGATATGCAGCTGTTCTTCTTCTGATCCATTCCCCTTCCTCATCAACTACATTGAAGCCAGGCAAAGAAAAAAAACAACAAGAAGGAAAATGAGAAATGAAAAAGTAGTCAGCCAACACAGCGGTGGAGCCAGGATTTTCAATAAGGGGGTTCAAAATCTAAAAATATAGACACACGAAGTAGACGAAGGGGGTTCGACATCTACTATATATACCTAAAAAATTATTTTAACCATGTATAAATCATAGAATTTTCCGCCGAAGGGGGTTCAAACCCCCTCATTGTAAGGTGGCTCCACCACTGAGTCAACGCCACAAAAAATACATCTGTGAAACTTATTGTCATCCTTAACTTTTTTCTCTTCTGCAGCACTCTCATTAAGGAATAAGGACACACCATTCTATGGTGAGACCAATCCTAGTTTAGGATAGTCCATGTAAAACTTAAACTTCTAAGGCTTATTCCAGTTTTTCCATATAACCAAATCCTTGGATTGTATATGCTCGCTCCTAGAAGGGGAACCTTTTAAAACAAAATGCTGCCTGAACTCCTTTTCTCTTCCCAATATTCTATCGTCTAAGTCTTATCAGTTTTTCCATATAACTAAATATTCCACTTGTGTTTTCTCGAAGCAGGAACATAAGTAATCTTTAAAGAAACTTCCTGAACTGCACTTCCTGTACCAACATTGGTAGACACTTCTCACGAAACTACAAATACATTATATACAAAACTTCCATCACACATCAATCTCAATAAGTTGAAAGAACAAACAATCAGATGAAATGCCTAGTCTATTTATTTGTACTAATGCACATGCTGGAGGTATGGTTGCTGCACTTGGAAAAAAGAAGTTAGTTTCCTAGTAGCTTTGCTATCAATTCATGCAGCAAAATGCTTCAGGAAATTCAGTTGAAGACATAGAAGTAGACATGGAAAAAGCATCTTTCAAGGTTTCCAAGTGATAAAACTAGAGTTTGTAGAATAAATTTTATTAAAAAGAAATCATGTGGTTAATAGTCCTACTTGGAGCACTTTAACCCTTATAGTAGTTTATACACTCATTAGCATTGAAAGAATGTAACAAGTTCTCTTTCGGGCCCCAAATATCGGAAAGGAATCACAAAATCAACTTTTCGGGGAAACATTAGATAATTGAATCCTCTTTTCTTCCATCACCAGAAGATTCTTCATTCAGAATCCTCCATAGCAGATAATGTCAATGTCATAAACTTCATCAGCGAAATACATGACTAGCACAAGTGGAGCGTACCACATCAGCAGCTTAGCACATTAAGAGCAGGCATATAACATGTGTCTTTAAACCAATCAAAATGTGAAAGTAGCTTGAATTTGGGTTCCACTTGTTTCAAACTGATAAGTTAGATATGCAAGAATCCTTAGACAGCAAGCAGAAATCATGTGAAAGATTCGTCCTCCAATTAGATTAAACATATACATAAAGGGTAGCAGATGGTCTTTCATTTGGCTTTGAAATATAGAAAAGAGACAACAAATCATACAAAAAAGTTATGCTTGCTAAATACACAAACTTAAAATGTGTAGTTATTTAGTTTATTAGCTAGGCAATAGTACCTAGAGAACGCCGTTTAGCTCTAACATAACGAAAAAATGGCAAGTAACTTTGTCAGTGAGGATGATTACACCTAACCATACACCAGCAGGAATACAGTTTAGGGATGCAACTGTTGTACACAAAGATGGTGTAGTAGTACTGAATAAATACAACTCAATTAAATTGACCCCATGTTTTACTAATCACATCGACACCACATCTTATACTCTAAACAGCTATCTAGTCATTTTATCCATTGACACTTGAATTCCAGATTCATGAAGATATAACTGACTTATGCTTGGTGAACGATTGAGTTGCTTACAATATAGGAGTTGATAATTATTAAAGATATGATGTTGCATTGAATCTCCTATATTTAGACAGAAAAACATGATATTACTAGGACTAGTTGTGGTTTTGACACCATCTAACCTCATCTGATTGAGCTCTTTACAACACATGCATATATGAGAAGCTAGTCAACGTGGGTAGCAAATTAAAAGCATCTGATTGAGCTCTTTACAACACATGCATATATGAGAAGCTAGTCAACGTGGGTAGCAAATTAAAAGCATCTGATTGAGCTCTTTACAACACATGCATATATGATATGCTAGTCAACGTGGGTAGCAAATTAAAAGCATCTGATTGAGCTCTTTACAACACATGCATACATGAGATGCTAGTCATAAGTGGGTAGCAAATTAAAAGCATGAGCAAGACTAGTAATATAAGGTCTCTCTCATGCTAAACAATTAAGACCCACAATTTATCCCAAAAGATCAATTACCAATACCATCTCTTAGTATGGAATTGACCAAAACCCCAAACAACAAGGTTCGAATTTGTGAGCTAAGCTTGGTTTTAATTACATACATACATATATATAACCTTTCCACTATACAAAGATTGCTCTTTTTTTGTGGCACAGAATCATCAAAAATTAAATTAAACAACTATACAAGAAGCATATGATAATTGACCAGAAAGAAAAGATAGCAAAAATTACCAGAAATGATGTCTGTTTCTTGATGTTTCCCCAAAACAAAGAAAAATAAATAAATAGTGGTTTGGAAAAAGGAAGAAGAAGGAGAAGTAGAGGTTCTCAAAGATCCTCTTCGTCTACCTTCTTTTTTTTTTTTCTTTTTGTCTTTTTCCAATTATGTCTACTTTTCAAAATAAACATTACAATATCTAAAAGTCACCGCCAATTAAGGAGAGCTGTTCTTTTTTCGCTGTGTTTTTTGCGGGTGTTTCAAACAAACCGTCCCCGCACAATCATTGATTCAAAAAGAGAAAAAAGATTCAAATAATTGACAGAGTCGACTAGTTGACCAACCTTTTCCGTTCCAACCCACTTCCACTATTTTCATTTTTCACTATCATACTTCTCCCTTCCTCTCCATTTTAAGCACTCATGTTTGTGTGAAACTACACGTGGTTGTGCCTACTGTACGGTTCGATTGGTTATTTTTAAAAATTATACTATTCTAATTTTTCAAGTATTTTATAATGTATAAATAAAATTAGATTTTTTAAAATCATCCCAATCATATGGGTTTCTCTTTGATATCAGTGTGGTTCAATTAATTGTCGGGTTTTTTTTTATACTTTCACCTCAAAATACACTATTATTAAAATATTTCTTTCACAAGTATATTCTTGAAGAAGCACTTCAATTCTTCACCAAGAAGCTAAGAATGTAAAATCTTGTAACCGTATTGTTTGATCTTAAAATTTTAATAGGAGTGTTTGCAGAGGTTTTGTCATATTGTTTGATGACTTCTATTATAGTATTTTTTTTTAAATCTAACTAATTAAAGGACAAAGCCTCAAAGTCGTCGTCAGAGGTCTAGGACCTATGTTATATTTATATTTGAAAAATGTTATTGTAACACCTCGAATTTTGGAAAACAAGAAGAAAATGACTTTTTGGGCTGAAGTCTAGTTTTACGGGTCCCATCTACGAACCATAAAAGCTTCTACGGCCCGTAGATGGCAACCGTGGGAAAGAGAAAATATTTTTTTCTAAAATCAAGTCCAATATCCTTTGTATAGTTTGGACGGCCCGTCACCTTATGTACGAGTCGTAGATTGGTCACATAGGTCACTTCTAAACTTAGTGAAATTTTTAAAGCCAAAGTTGGGTTATACGGTTGGTATCCATGGTCCGTAAATGGACCTATCTACAGTGTTCGTCAAAAGCTGGCCAAATAAAGAGGTTTCTAAATCTTTCTACGGTTGACCAAGACCTACGGACCGTAGGAATGGGTCGATAGTTATTTTTCAAGGGCTTTTGAGTTTTCCCTAATCGTTTCAAATGAAAACCATGTCGTTTTGTCTTCTACCCTAAGCCCTATATAAGGTTTTTAGGACCAAAAACTACTCATTCAAACCTCATTCTCCTAATTCCCTAAATCTAATCATATTCATCCTCTCCAAATTCTCTCAACCTAAGGAAGAAGAAGAAGAGCTAGGGTTCCATTCAAGTCTTCAATCCTTCATTCTTTTTGGGCTGCTAGCATCAAGGTATGTGTGTATTCACTCATGGAGTCCTTTCCTCCATTGGGTCCTCAAAGATTTCAATTAATCAAATTAGGGGTTCAATTTAATGAATGTGGATTTCATTTAATTATGATTAACTATGGTTAATTAAGTCTTCTAATGCATGAATTGATGTTAATCCATGATATTTAGTTGAAATTGCATTGACTCATGCCTAAATTATGTTTACCAACTATGATCCTATGATGAAGTCATTAATCCATGAATTATGAAATCATGAAGATATGCATGTTTTTATGAAATTATTATGAAAGATTTGGGGATGCTTTGAAAGAAAAGTATCCATGCTATTGTGAAAGGATTATACTTACTATGGTGATCATGATTGTGAAAGGTATTTCTCACAAATGAATTCACATTGGTGAAACATTTTCTCATCTATGTTGTGTCATACCCCTTTTCGCGCACGGCGGCAAGAGTTTTTCCAATTTAAGTGACGGTATTGACTAGGGATTATTTTATTTTTTGGAGTCGCCACTTGGAATTGAGTTGTGGTGTTTCAAGTCACCTTTTTATTTAATCCCTAATCAAAAGGAAATGACTCTTTGTTGGTCTGCAAACTAGAAATCCGGGTAAGGAATTCTGTTGACCGAGGGGAAGGTATTAGGCATCCCTCGAGTCCCGTAGTTCTGACACATTCGCTTTATTGACTTATACTTATGCTAAATTATTATTATTATTATTTTGGATACATTATTATAGGCCATGGTTTGCTTTTTTTTTATTTGTTGAATTTTATTAGTCTGAACCTAGATGCGTAACTGCATTCTTGGTTTTGACATTTAGAGGCATAACTGTCTTTTTCTCTTGAGTACCTCACACCTAATAATCTCAGTTTGCACCTCTTGGTTTGAATTAATAAAAATTAATTATTAAAACAATTTGGCCAAGGTGCGTAACCGCATCCTTGAGAAAAATTATTTATTAAAATAATTTGGCCAAGGTGCGTAACCGCATCCTTGAGTTTTTTAACTATCTCAAAAAGATGTGGAACCACATTCTTAATTGAGATGAAATTTAATTACTATTGTTGCATGAACTAACAAAGATAAAAAATAATAATATATTTATTAATACATAATGAGTTATTCTTATAATGGTTGTCAATATACTACATTAAAAATATTTCCTTAAATATTAGAATAAATAGTTTGAACATTCTAAAGATCTTCATTGCTTAGCGATATGTAAGATTCAAATAATTATATTTCAACATTATAATATCGAAATCAAATACACATAAAGTTCGAGCAATTTCATAATTTGAAGTCAAGTCTTATATAATCATGAAATAAAACTATACAAAATTAAATTAAATTGAGTGTTACCTCTTGCGAAAATTCAATTCACGAAAAGGAAACTATCCTAATAAGGAACCACGAACTCGAAACCACGAAAGTGAACCTCGACCTCACTTTTTACAAATTGCACGTGTTGCTTGGGTGTGTTGTAGTAGTGTAATTGGTGGTGTAGGTGGGTGTTTGTATTTGGAAGAAAAAATGTTTTTGATCTTGTTTTCTTTTTCCTTTCGTATTGCTGTGTTCTGCCTTCTTCTTTTTTCTTTTTGTTGGTTTCTGTAGGTTTTTTTTGTGGTGTTCATGTAGAATGTTTTTTTTTTCCTTTGTGATGTGTCGTGTTAATACATATGTGTATTGTTGTGCAGAATATAGGAAGGGTTGTTCTTTTTGAGGGGGGAGTGGGGGTGTGAGTGGAGTTGAGGAATTGGGATAATGGGGTGTAGTATAGGTGGGTTGGGGTAGTGGGTATAGGTTTTATAATATAATATAATAATAAAAATATTAATTACTTATTTTGAATTAATAAAATATAAGAAAAGTCAAATAGCTAGTCTAAAAATATAATTAAGAAACACTAGCTTATTTATTAAATCTAAATTAAAAGAAAATACATAGTTTTTTTTAAAATTATTTTCAAATCTTTTTAAAAATAAACTTACTAAAATAAGGTAAAAGTCAAAATATTTAATTTATATTTTTATAAAATATTTAAGCTCTAGAAATAGTGTAATACCTTAAGTTCGGTCAAAAATTACGTGTCTACATGTTGAATTATGTTTAAGGAGTTATTCTATGTTTTGATCTTGAAATGTGTGGATTGATATTGATCATTGTCTTTTCCTATGTTAAAATCATATTTGACCTTTTTATCTATTCCTTTGGGATTTAGACTTAGCAGCGAGAGGGCGTTGAAGTGGAGGCTCAATTAGGATAGTCTCTAGTAGCAACCACTAGTTCCAAACTACATGCCCCCATAGGATTAATGACCTAGCTAGTGGATCCACTTTAGCAAATGATGATATGTACGGATTCTATCTTGGCAAGTAGTTTTCCCTTTTTTCAATATGAGAGATATATCAGATTCCAAGATATAGCTCTCATGGTCTTATTTTGGGTTACAGCTAATATCCTACAAAATGATTATGTTTTCTTCAAAGTTTTCTTATGTCCTTTATGTTAATGTACTTGGTCGTGTTTTCATGATTTTTATGTTATTTCTTCTTTAAAGCTTTCAAATGTTTTATTATGATCATGCCTACTCATTTTAAGTCATTCATGTTACCATGCCTATATTTGTGAATAATGCCTCGCACTTAGTACATTTCATGTACTAATGCATATTTGTGCCTAAATTGTTTCACTAATGTAGGGTCTGACGCTCATACCTCCCATACTCGTGACTAGTTGATCCTTCATTGTCTTGAAGATTGGTGAGTCCTCATGTTCCAAGGACCGAGACTCTTTTATTGCTTTATGTCATTTCCATTTCATAATTTGTATGTGATGTATGGTTTACGTCCCAATTATTTTCCTTATGATGTAATAGATACTTTTGAGACTTATGTTTATAATTCCACTTTATCAAATTCTTTTGATATATGAAAGGCTTTCTTTTGGACTTTTTATTTCTATTATCTTGTATGATGTATGTTAAAGTGGCTTGTGTGGGGCCTCTCACGGTCCTACGCGCCATGTTACGCCAAAGGTATACTTTGGGACATGACAAACTTGGTATTCAGAGCACAAGGTTTAGAAAGGTCCTAGGATTTCTCATAAGCCACGTCGTGTAGAGTCTTGTTCATGAGTGTGAAGCACGCCACATTTATGAATAAGAGGCTATAAGATGCTTAGAAAACTCCACTTCTTTCATCAATCTAAATATGTGCGATAGAGTTTAACTCTATATGTCTCTCTCCTAATCCTTTTCCGATGATTTTTAGGATATGGCTTTTCAAAGAGCATACGTTAGAAGGAATGCAACTGAGAATGTGGAACGAGAAGCTCATCAAGAAGCTCCAAAACTTTCGGTCGACCCTCTAACTGAACAAGTGACGAATGCGGAGTTTCAAGCTGCTTTTCAAGTGTTGGCTCAAGCCATGACGACTCAAGCCAATAGGAGTGACGCACCCCGAGCCTACACCCTGGACGTGGCCAGCACTCGAGAACCACTGCCGGTCCTCGAGCGAACCCTTGTCCTGGCTCAATACTCAGCGGAAGACTTACTCAATAATATATGACCTCAATTTGCAAAGATTAACTCAAAGTCTCAAGATAAATAACTTAGAATATTTAATGTATTCAACTAGCCATAAAATGGCAACTCAAGTCTTAAACATTACAATGGAAATGGAAAAGACTCCTCACAACCCTACTTTCTATAAAGCCTCTAATAATTATGATAGAAGTCGGAACAAAACCCATGATATCTTAATAAGACTGAAAATAAAAGTGGAATCTTCTGGAAGCTTGGAGGCTCATCAAAGTTAACTGGAACTACAAGTGGTATTAATGAAGAGCTTGTTGATGATCCTGAATACCTATATCTGCATCATAAAAAGATGCAGGCCAAATAATGTTAGTACATTGAATGTACGAGTATGTAAGGGGAACTTTAAAGCATAGACATAAGCTTGAACTGATAAAAAGGAAGAACATATGATTACACAAGCATACCATGCATATTTGAATAGTAGGAGGTAAGATGTCAGCCACAAAGATTATTTGAATTTCAGTTTCAAGTGGTATGTCTATCACCCTTTTTACAGTAGCTTCTTATGATTCTACTTTCCATCTTACATACCAGTACAATTTTATTCATCCTGACGTCCCATTGCTTGGGAACACTACTTTTTTTGTTTCGTGTGAGCAGATCTAGGCACGGATTTTGATCGACCCACCCGCTAGGATTCGGGTTTAGCTGTGAGTTGGTAAGCTGCATCTTTATCCTAGGTTTGGTAGAGGATGATTACTTTTGTTGTACAATTTGGGTATAGTCGGAGCCTTGTCTAGACAGTGTTTATGTCACTCGTAGAGGTTATTGTGGACACAGTCTTCAGCCCATAGGCCTGGCAAGTGTATATATATATATATGTGTCTGTGTGTGTGCGCGCACGTGTGCGTGTGCGTGTGCGTGTGCGTGTACGTATGTATATCTTGAGTTGCAGCCTCGTCGGCTAGCTAAGACTTCTTTATATTTGTCTTGTCTACCATTGTTTATATGGTTTATTATTTTTCATGTCTTGACCTTAATGGTCCAGGCTTCGTATTTCAGATGTTGTGTTACCCAATCTTTTGGGCCTTTAGTTTAGTTAGCTACTATGTTTAAGTTGCCAACTCAATTGAATACGGTATCGAGTGTAGTCGCGCCACCCTATTTTTGGCGCGACAGAGGGTCTATTGACCGACCAAACTCCACCGAAGCAAAGTGTACTTCTGCAGGAGCGGTTCTATCGGTGTGAAGAACCCTCCGCAAGTACGGAGGTCCGCTGATAGGCCATCCTGGCCGAAGTGACTAACCTTCCACAGAAGTGGCTCCGGTGAAGTGAGCTAGACTCCACGGGGACAACGACCTCAGTACAGTGCACCAACAACCTTGGGATTAATATCCCAAGTTTCAATCGAACCTTCACAATTAGTTCGGGGTCCCACCAATGAAAACTGCTACCTAACCAGAAACGGCATTCCGGACTAAATAGTATTGTCGAAATTTTCAACAAAACTCGTCTTGACAGAAAGTGAATCCCACACTCAAGCTCTGTCATAACTAAAATTCACAAGGTAGCTCAAAATGAATCTAGAAGCCTCGGACCCTCACTAAAGGCCCAACTTGACCAAACTCGATGTTCTAGAGCTAACAGAACCACTAGAACTACATTATGAGGTTGTTTACATGAAGTTTTGATTGAATTCAATCATTCAACCTTAAAGATCATGAAAACTAGAAAACTCGCATAAAGACCAAACGAATGATCTGGTGACTGAACTATCAGTCCCAATAGGTCATAATTGAAAACTCATATAAAGACCAAATGAATGATCCGGTGACCAAACTATCAGTCTCAATAAGTCATAATTGACTTAAGGCCGCTATTGGAAAGCTCTAAACACTAAAAATACGAACAACAAAAAACAGAGAAAATGACTTGGAGGGTCGTTACAACATTTTAGCTATAAGGCTTATTTGTTAATTTTATTGAGAATTTGTAATGGGTTATTGAGACTAAGTTGCTAGTCACAAAGGTCTATTTAATCTTTGAGTGGGACTTAATTATTTGTGTGATCAACAAATCAGTTGTATGCTAATTGTGTTTTAGATCACTTTATTACCGATTGTATACTAAATGAATCCCTGTTGATAATATATATACTCCGCAAACAGAATCGAACCTAGGATTCGAAGACGACGAGTGCACTACCAGCACATTAGTTAAAGTATGTACACAATATCGGTTCATATGATAATTTTATTAAATATAAAAATATAAAATTACGGTATTTATGTATAAATATAAATTAATAAATGACTTTATTAGATTAAGTTTGTTTTGTTGAGTGGTAGTTTTAAATTTCACTTTGCACCTCACCATGAGGTCGCAAGTTAGAAACTAGTCAGAAAAAAAAACAAGAAAAATAGCAAATGGGATTCAAACCCAGTCCCTTAACCTCAAAGGAGTTCCGCATCAAAACCAGCTAACCCAATTGGCATTAGTTGTCACGCCCCAAACTAGAGAAGGCGTGACTGGCACTCGACACCTTATGCAATAGAGTTAGCCACATAAACATACCAACTGACTCAACTGAGGGCCTAGAAGGTCAGGCAGCATAACATCTAAAATACTATGACTGGACCTTTAAGGTCATAACCTGAATATCGGTAAGTCATATAGACAAAGGTAGACAAGCCAAAGATAATAAGGTACTAGCTAGACGATAAGGCTACAATGAAGATATACACATATACATACATATCTATACATGCAAGCTTATGTGGCTGGAAACTGGAAGCTGCAGAAAGAAACCCAGAATACTGTGTCAATAATAGCCTCTATGAGTGACATAAGCACTGGTCGGGACAAAGCCCCGATTATATCCAAAATGTACAACAAAAGTAACATCCTATGAGAGCTCCAGGAAGAAGTGGAGCTTACTAACTCACAGCTGAACCCCGAATCCTAGCAGAGTGGTCAATCATAATCTCTACCTGGACCTGCACGCACGAAACAAAAATGTGTTCCCAGGCAACGAGACGTCAGTACGAATAAAATTGTGCTGGTATGTAAGGCAGAAAATAGAATAATAAATAGTTACTATAAAAAGGGGAACAAAGATACCACCTGAAACAGAAACTCTGGTAGCCATCATGGTTGACATCAAACCTTATATAAATTAAATATGCATGGTATGCTCGCATAATCGTATATCGTGAATACATATATATATATATATATATATAGATGAAAATGCATGTCATACCCAACCAAGTGCTAGCAATGGTAGTGCATTTCGATAGCGAACCGGGATCATATTCGCCAACTCATGGCCATCTGTGTCTCATACGTATAAATATAGGCAATAGGCTCCATACCTTCCGATTATAGCTCGGAAGTAGAATGAATAGCATGTAATGTCATGGATTCGTAATGCATTTGTTACCTGAATCATGTTGCCAATCTTGGCTCATTGGTACTCTTGTCCTCATAATCTCGTAATCACTTTTGTATCACATGTAAATATCTCGTGACACTTATATACTTGTAGATTAAACTGGAACACTTAACTTGGATTTAGAAAGGCAACTTAAACTTGAGGATGTTCATAAAGAGCTTAAAGTTCTTCACTTAGTATCTATATATGTTTCCTTAGTAGTTTGTAAAAGAAAGTATTTTAGAAAAACCCGTACTTTAGTAGTTTAAACCTACGATTTACATTTAAGAGTTTTGGAGATCGACGTTTTATTTTAAAGTTTTCAACAATATAAATTAGCGAGGAAGGAGGACTGATTTCATATTCATATTGTTCATCCCTAATCTTTTTAAGTTACTACACCTAAAGAAGAATAAGAATTTGTACACATGGACCTATAGTCAAGAGAATCAACAAAATGACATAAAGACACCAAATACCCTATCTAACCGAACGAGTGGAATAACAACATAATGGAGTCACAAACATACACCAGCTGCAATATCAATGCCTTTCACAAAAGGTCTTTCTAGTAATAGCGTAGTAAAACAATATTTGACGATTTAGGATTCCAAAATTCATGCTCAAAGGAAGTATAGTGCTTAGCCTTAACATACCTCAATTCTGAGTCTTCTTGTATCATTATGAATTGTACCCCTTCCTTACAGTATGTAATCTACAGAAAATCATGTCATAGTATGAAATCTACAGAAAATCATGCCACACAACCATTACAGGCAGAATATTAACACGACAGGGTCAAAGTAGCAATTTAGATCTTAACTAGCAGAGTAATTAGCTCGCCAGACCCTTTTTAAATGTATGCTTCATTACCTTTTCTTCTCCAAATTACAACCCCAAATAATGACGTAACATACATTTTTGCAGCAACTATTAACAAGTGGAGGCCTACACAATTGTCAACAACAACCAAATAGAGTATGCCTGCACAATAATAAAAACTTGGTGTATCGCCACACCCTTCCTCTCTAACCACAAAATAACCACAACCAAATCAAAATCATGAGTCTTCAAACCATTAAAGCCAGAAAAATATATGTAATACAATCCTATAATTGTTCAATATAACCATAATAACTCGAACTTACGGCTTCCAATTACCATCATGTGAGTTCGTCCAATAATTACGTTTGGAATCACGTCTTTATCTTCATAAGCAATACGAGAATAAAAGGGCAGAACCTTAACTTAAAATTGATAGGGAGGTTATAGTATTTTAGCATGTCTCCTCAATTACAAAGAGTCTCTTCAAACACAAGACGCTGAACAAAGAAGAAGTCATTTGAAAATTGCAATGCAACAATAGAACCAACGTTACACTTATTTATCTTATAATTAATTACCCATTTATACTTCTTCTTCTCTTCCAAACTCATATCAACAACAACCACACACAACCAAATCATTTCCAAAACTTCCAGCAACAACAACATCAGAAAATACTTCAAAAACAGCCCAACATCACATAACTATCAAAATACGATTTTCCAGTCGTTTATTCGTGTTCTTGCTTATATAGAATAGCTATAACTTGGAATCACTCAATAAAATGAAGGGTGAGATTATTACCTCCAAACAACAACAACACCACCTAAAAACGAGACTACTTCACCACGAAGAATCCTTCAAATCACAACCAACGAGGAGGAAAGAAGTAACACAATCTCTATGAATGTTTCGATGGTGAAACCACGTTGAAATATTGTAAATCTTTGCTTGGATGATAGGGGAACCTTTAGAGAGGAATTAGGACTGTTTCCTTCTTATTTTGGTCGAAAAAAATGAGTTAGAACGAAGGGAAACCAAATCTTATAGAGCGAAACCGACATAGAGGAGAGGGACCCACCTTCACGTGCCTTCTTGTGAAGTCTCACTAAAATCTTAATATCTCTCAATTTTGAAGTCGTATGGACAAATGGTTTAATGCGTTGGAAAGTAGACTCGTAGACCTTCGATTTCATATATTGGGGTTCTTTTAAAACTTTATATATTGGGAGAAAATCTCCGAGACATTTAACCCAAAGTTCAGAAGGTTTATTAAAGAAACTTACTCTAACCTTTGTCAACTTTTATTTCCCAACTTGCTTGAATTCAAAACTTAACTTACGATCATTGGGTGACTATATCACCTTATAAAACATCCTTATTAGCATATAAGACACTCTTTTTCTTACCCTAAAGGTACTGGTTAACTAAACCTTCCGAACGGACGAGGTGTTAGAAGAGACATTCTTTAACTCGAACTTGTTTAAGGGCATCCTTGACCCATAACATTAGTTTGATTATTTCATTTTTAACCACCCCTATGCAAACTTATTCTTCTAACATGATATACCAAGTCATATAAACCTCATACACTCGTGCAATGATACACATACTATGCGAAAGAACCACAGGGTCTCACATTAGTGTTTGTGGATGCCTAATAAAATATATGTCTATCTCAAAGTATATATATGTGTGTGTATACATATACGTACGTATATATACATAATTTTCTGAAGTTAACGGGTGACACACATGGGTCCACCTCGATCCGCAAAAGACATGTCTATGCATTATATGTTGTATAAGAAAGAAACTCTGATGCAAGTATGTGTAGGCGAGTATTGTAGTCGAGTTAAATAAATGTAAAGGAATCTGGAAATCTGTTAGAATTGTTAGGCAGTTAACATTGTTCAGCTGTCAACAAATTAGTTAGTTAGCTGTCAAGAAATTAGTTAGTTAGTTTCTTTTATTGTATTCTTCTTTAGTCATTTTACCCATTGATTAGTTGTATAAATACATGGGAAATGCACTAAATCATCATTCATGAATAATATCACTCTATTCTTTCTTCCTTCTTCTATATCTTCTCAACTAATCTTCTCGGTTGTACCCTGAATTAGCCTTCATCTTCTTTGAGTTTTAGCTCTTAGATTAAATACTATCATCGCGATTGAGTGTGAGTGCATCAATTGGTATCAGAGCTATCATTTCTCGGCATGGCTTTGACTCGCAATAAGAACCCAGAAGGATCGACAGAGGACACAGATAACATTTTTTTGCAGATTCAAGAGCAATTGCAGAAATTGATGGAGAGTATGAATGATCGAAATGTGAGGATAGTTAAAGAATTGTTGGAAATCAAGCAAGCCATTGGTGGTATGAAGCAGAGAGACAAAGAATTGGATAATTGCAGAGGTGAATCTTCTGCTGGAGGTGACAATTCTGGAGAATTGAGGCAGTTGAACACAAGTAGAGACATTCAGCCTGGAGTAACTGGTAATTTTCTCACTCGATGCTCTAGGTTAGATTTCCCTAGATTTTCTGGACAAGATCTGAAAACATGGCTGTATAAGGTGGACCAATTCTTTTCAATGGATGAAATTCCTTATAGTCAAAGGGTCAAGGTCACATCAATTCACTTAGATGGGGAAGCTATTGGTTGGCATAGGTCATATATGAAAGCTAGGAACACTATTGTAGATCCTACTTGGACAGAGTATACTTTATATTTTAGCTTTGAATGAAAGGTTTGGGGATGTATATGAAGATTCAATGGAATCCATTAAGCACCTGGAACAAACTAGCAATGTAAGAGCTTACCAAGCTGAGTTTGATAGGCTGCTGACTAGGGTGAATTTGTCTAATGAGAATGCCATCAGTTGTTTCTTAGGAAGGCTCAAACCTGAATTGAACAAATCAGTAAGGATGCAGGCACCAAAGACCCTGATGCAAGCTTACAAGTTGGCTAGATTGCAAGAGGAAGTTTTTGAGGCACAAGCTCAGTCTGGAATTAGATCTTCTAGAAAAAATGAGAATCCCATTTTACCAACTCCAAATTTCCATAGAAATTAGAATGTACAGAGGCCCATACCAGCTAATA
The DNA here is from genome assembly GCF_900185275.1 of Solanum verrucosum. Taxonomy (NCBI): domain Eukaryota; kingdom Viridiplantae; phylum Streptophyta; class Magnoliopsida; order Solanales; family Solanaceae; genus Solanum; species Solanum verrucosum. Next base: position 4,030,174 of record NW_026020539.1, read on the forward strand.
CTAGTTACAGGAAACCTTTTGATAATTCTTATAACAAACCTAGTGGATTTCAGGGCAATGCTAATGGAAGGAAGCTCTTAACTGCAGTAGAGATGGATGAGAAAAGGGCCAAGGGACTGTGCCTCCTTTGTGATGAAAAGTATGTAAGGGGGCATGTGTGTAAGGCCAAGAAGCAGTTGTTCTTAGTAGAATTGTGTGAAGAAGGAGATGTAATTATGGTAGAGGATCTAGAACCAGATCAATTCCAGGACCAAGAAGCAATTGATAACATTGCCAATCCTGAGAAATGTATGACAATTTCATTGCAAGCCTTCACTAGTGTCACTGGGTACCAGACCATTAGAGTCACTGGGTATCATGAGAAAAGACCATTGCAGATTCTTATTGATACATGTAGTACCCACAATTTTATTTATGAAGAAATGGCAAGGTAGCTAGGATGCAAGGCCAACACAATCATGGAACAATCTATTAGTGTAGCTGATGGGAGGAAGGTACAAACTGCTTCCATTTGTAGGAATCTGCAGTGGTTGTTACAAGGAACTACATTTTCTTCTGATTTCCTATTACTGCCATTAGGAAATATTGATATAGTATTGGGGGTCCAATGGTTGAATACATTGGGGAGAATTCTCTTTGATTTTAGCAAAAGGACCATTGAGTTCATGCACCAAGGGAAAAAGCATGTGTTGAGAGGGGCAACCACTCAAGTCAAGACTACTAAGGCTAAAGTGTTCAATAAAAAACTGCAGAACAAGTACAATTTTATATGTTGTCAGTGAACACACTTGTTACCTTCTAGTGTAACCACATCCAAGCTATCACATCCATATGTGATGACATTCCAGTTGTTTTGGTTTCTTTAATAGAACAATACAAGTGTATATTTGATATTCCTACTGCATTACCACCTCACAGAGGACCCTATGATCACATAATACCACTCATAGACAATGCAACACCTATTAGTGAGAGACCTTACAGGTTTTCTGGAGTGAAGAATGATATTATTGATAAGTTGGTACATGAGATGCAAGATCAAGGGGTTGTACAACACAATACTAGTCCATATGCATCCCCAGTTGTGTTAGTTGGAAAAAAGGATGGTAGTTGGAGACTTTGTATTGATTATAGGGATCTGAATCATTTAATAATGAAGGATAAATTCCCCATCCCTATTATTGAGGGTCTATTGGATGATTTGGGGGGTGCTGAGGTGTTCTCTAAGATTGATCTTAGAGCTGGCTATCACCAATTGAGAATGGCAGAATCTGATGTGCATAAAACAGTTTTCAAAACTCATGAGGGTCATTATGAGTTCTTGGTAATGCCCTTTGGGTTAACCAATGCTCCTTCATCCCAAAGTCTTATGAATTCAGTTTTCAAACCATTACTCAGAAAATCAGTGTTAGTTTTCGTTGATGACATTTTGGTTTATAGCAGAAATATGTCTGTTCATGTGGATCACTTAAGAACTGTGTTTGAGTTGATGAAGAATTATCAGTTGTATGCTAAAGCATCTAAGTGTGCTTTTGGGGTAAAAGAAGTGGAGTACTTAGGACATTTTATCAGTGCTAAGGGAGTAGCAACTAATCCTAAGAAGGTATATGCAGTTCAAGCCTGGGAACTGCCTACTACTATCAAGAAACTCAGAGGTTTTCTTGGTCTAGCAGGGTATTATAGGAGATTCATCAAGGGATTTGGAGCTATATGCAGACCTCTACATGACTTACTTAAAAAAGACAAATTTGCTTGGACTAAAGAAGCTACTGCAGCCTTCATGAATCTCAAACAAGCCTTAGTAACTGCTTCTGTTCTGGCCTTGCCAAACTATGTTGAACCTTTTGTTATTGAGACAGATGCAAGTGGTACAGGTATTGGTGTTGTACTAATGCAGCAGGGGCACCCTATTGCCTAAATTAGTAAAACACTACCCCTTAGACACCAGTCCATGTGTGTTTATGATAGAGAATTGTTGGCATTGGTTTTTGCTGTTACTAAGTGGTCACATTATTTGTTAAGCAGACCCTTCATTGTCAGGACTGACCAGAAGGCATTGAAACATCTGCTAAAACAGACTATACATACTGATTTCCAGGTGGCTGGTATCTCAAAGCTCATGGCTTTTGACTTTAATATTGAATACAAAAAGGGACTGGACAACAAGGCTGTTGATGCTCTTTCGAGGAATCAAGGGGCAGAACTATTGGCTTTATCTTTGCTTACACCCCATGATACACTCTTCTGCCAGATTCAGCAATCTTGGACTTCTGATGCTGCTTTACAGACCTTGATCATTAAACTGTTAGTGTAACCTTATAAATCCTTCACTTGGATTAATTCTCAGCTTCGGTGGAAGGGAAGATTGGTGGTAGGATCTGACTCTCAGTTGCGAGAACACATTATTCAGTTGTGGCATTCTACACCTCAGAGTGGCCTCTCTGGAATGGATGCTACCATTAGAATATTGCAATCCCTATTTTACTGGAAGAGCATGGCTCTGGATATCAGGAGTTTCATTAATAGATGTGATGTGTGCCAGAGACACAAGTATGATGCCTCAGCTTATCATGGCTTAATTCAACCTCTACCTATCCCTGAAGGTGTTTGGACTGACATTAGCTTAGATTTCATTGAGGGTTTGCCTAAATCCAAAGGCAGGGATATCATTCTAATGGTGGATGATAGGTTGAGTAAGTATGGCCATTTCATTTGCTTGCAACATCCGTACACTGCTCAAACTGTAGCTCAAACTGTAGCTCAAAACTTTTTGGACAATGTGTTTAGGTTGCATGGTATGCCCTCTACTATAGTCAGTGATAGAGACCCTGTTTTCTTGAGTTCCTTTTGGCAAGAATTGTTCACCTTGCAAGGAGTTCAGTTGCATAAATCTACAACCTACCATCCTCAAACAGATGGTCAGACTGAGGTCTTGAACAAGACCTTGGAGACTTATTTGAGGTGTTTTTGCTTAGATAAACCCTTAGAGTGGATTGCTCACTTGTCTCTTGCTGAGTGGTGGTACAACACAACCTATCATTCAGCTATCAAATGCTCCCCTTATGAAGTTCTTTATGGTCAAAAGCCACCTATTCATCTTCCCTATTTGGCTGGTGAACCCTCTAATGAGATGGTTGATAGATCTCTGGAGGCTAGGGAAGCTATTATTGCCTTGTTGAAGTTCCAATTATCCAAGGCCCAACAACGAATGAGAGATCTGGCCAATAAACATAGGTCTGACAGACAGTTTAGTATGGGTGATTAGGTCTATTTAAAGCTACAGCCTTACAGGCAGTTCTCGGTGGCCACTAGACCTTTCAACAAACTCGCTGCTAAGTACTTTGGTCCCTATATGATTGTTGTTAAGATTGGGGAAGTTGCTTATAAATTGTTGCTCCCAGCTGATGTGTTGATCCATCCTACTTTTCATGTATCACTGAAGAAATGTCATGAAGTACCTGCTGTCCTCAATCACCCTCCAGTGTTGCATATGTCTAGTCCGTACTATCATTTGCCTGAGGCTATATTATAGAGGAGGATGATCAAGAGGGGTAATAAGGTTGTTTGTCAGGTGTTGGTTAAATGGCTGGGCATTGATACAGCTCAGGCCACCTAGGAAATTTTCACAGAGTTACAACATCGATTTCTTGCATTCCAGCCTTGAGGACAAGGCTATTCTTCAAATAGGGGGTATTATTGATGCAAGTATGTGTAGGCGAGTATTGTAGTCGAGTTAAATAAATGTAAAGAAATATGGAAATCTGTTAGAATTGTTAGGCAGTTAACACTGTTCAGTTGTCAACAAATTAGTTAGTTAGGTGTCAAGAAATTAGTTAGTTAGTTTCTTTTGTTGTATTCTTCTTTAGTCATTTTACCCATTGATTAGTTGTATAAATACATGGGAAATGTACTGAATCATCATTCATGAACAATATCACTCTATTCTTTCTTCTTTGTTCTACATCTTCTCAGCTAATCTTCTCGGTTGTACCCTGAATTAGCCTTCATCTTCTTTGAGCTTTAGCTCCTAGATTAACTACTATCATCACGATTGGGTGTGAGTGCATCAAACTCGCATGCTATATGACTTACAGATTACTTGCTTTATAGAACACTTGATCATAAATATGTGAATGTTGAGATTACCTCAGCAATCGGGTCACATATTCTCACAAGTCATAAACAACATGATAAAACTACGAAAAGGTTCAAACTGGGAAAATAGATTCAAAAGAACAAAGAGACCATGTTGGATACTATAGAAATTGTGTAGTGGCTAGATGCTATCAAATAATCAAGTTAAAGGGGTAGTTAAGATTGTGAAAAATTTAGATGTTCAATTAATAATCCATGTACAAGGGGTTTCTCAATGTGGTTTTAAGACAAAAAAATAAGATGTTAGAAGAATGGAGATGGAATATGATGATCCCACTATACAATAACAAGGGTGACATTAAGAATTATAACAATTATAGGGATATCAAGTTGCTAAGACATAGTATAAAGGTCTGGGAGAGGGTGGTGGAGATAAGGGTAAGGAGAGACGTGTTTATTTCCGAGAATCAATTTAGTTTTATGTATGAAAGTTCAACTACAGACGTCATTTATCTGGTTAGGAGACTATTGGATTAGTATAGGGAGAAGAAGAGGAATCTCCACATCGTGTTTATCGACCTAAAAAAGGTTTATGACAAAGTTCTAAGGAAGGTTCCATGGAGGTGCCCGGAGGCTAAATAAACTAGGGAGATTAAGGAGAATGCTAAGATGGATGCATGGGCATACTATGAGAGTTAAGATTATAAATGAAGATATTTGGAACAAGGTAGGAGCGGCCTCGATGGAGGATAAGATGCGGAAGCGAGACTAGGATAGTTCGAGCATGTGAAGAGGAGATGCACGGATGTCTTAGTGCGTAGGTGTGAGAGTAGGTTGGAGAAATATTGGAGAGATGTAATTAGATAATACATGACACAATTTTAGCTTTACAGGGACATGGCTTTAAATAGGAGGTCATGGAGGACACATATTAGTGTAAAGGGCTAGTTAAATAGTTGAGAGTTGTCTCGCTTATTCTTTCAAACTAGCAGTCGTAGTATAACTATCAGAGTTTCTTGTTATTCCATCTTTGTTATTATATAATGTTTCTTGCATTTCGATTATCGTATCGTTTTAATGTAATGGTTGTTTCTTTGCTAGTATGCTTTGTCATGTTTTTATTTAACATTTTTCTTGGCTTCTTTTCTCATTTTTCTTCTTTTTTCAAGCTGGTTTGTAATGCTTTTTCTTGAGCTGATGGTCTATTGGATGCAACATCTCCATCTTCAAAAGTAAGTATAATGTGTGTGTAAACACTACCCTCCTTAAACTTCACTTGAGGAATTTTGTTGTCAAAGTATAGAGAATTCTTACGTACTAATTCTTTTGAATTTGAAGTGCAATCAATAAATGATTACCTATTCAATAATCCGAAAAAAACACCGTCATTATTTCGCCATTTCGGCCTCTTGTTCCCTCTTTCTAACATACTCCTAAATCCATCACAGTTTTAAACTTGATGCATTTCTTGGTGGAAATTTCACTCCGGCTCTCAGGGTTTCATTAATAATTAGAAGTTTATACAATTAGATTCATTATAGAGAACTTCTTATAGGGGAAGGGCACACAAATCTAAATTCTGCATAATTTTTAGCCATCATGAAAAACAAGCCATCTTATTCTTATATCTCTGTTTTAAGTAACAAAACTGAATTGACAAGACTTCATTTTGCTTCAACCGAATCATTCCTCTATAACACAGTAAGCACCCTAGTCATCCATTGCCAATTGGCGTCATACTCATAGAAACTCGATATGGAACTACAAAACTTGATTCACGGGGTAGATATTTATCCATACCTTACATGGAAAGTTCAATCTGTAACAGGACATTCAAAAGTCTTATGTACAGATATAATCACGATTTTGGGAACTAGCAATTATGTGTTTGCCCAGATACACATACGACCTAAAAAATGAAATGAATTGAAGGTATATCAAAAGGAAGAAACCCACTTTACAATTACACATGGATTACAAATTTACACTATGATGCAATTTTAGGCATCTCGCAATAGCTTGCTTGTGACGTTCATGATAGAAGGAAGGCCGACATCCAAAAATGGGACCCCCGAAATGCAGCAAGTATGAAAAGCAAGATCGTATATCACTCATGAAGTGTGAACTTCCATGTTGCCAGAACAGGTTAAGATTCAGCATGATGAGCCTGGACCATGGAAACATCCAACCACACTTTATTCCCCTTCAGACGAGGTCATAGCATGCTATGGGTCCAACAAGAATAAATCAGAAGCTCTGGCGAGAAGCCAGTTCAGGAGATACTGGGTGATGCTACCAATTTTCTAAAATAGCTTTGATTTCACTGGCATCGAACAATCAATATCATCCTCAAGATCACTAAATGAAATTTCCTCCTCATTTCCCATTAAAATGCCGGTGCCAGAGTAGCACTCTGACTCTTCAATATCTTGTACCCAATCATCCTCATGCTCATCATAATCCAAGAACAATGGTTTAGATGGACCAGCCACCAACTTCTTTTCTAAGATCTTACTAGGAGGATTTTCTACAATAATAGACTCATCAATAAACTGGATCTTTGTACTTCCATGCTCGAGCTTCTCAGTTTCAATGTCATGAATGCTATGGTAAGTTGTACGCTCAAATCCAAAACTTCTTTGGGGCATAAAATATTTACAGTGAGCATCTTCGGGCAAGGTACAATCAAAGCTTTCATGTGGTGAATATGTGCTCTCCTTCATGAAAAGTGTATTCATACCAAAAAAATCTGAGTCGGGTTTTGTCTTCTTTTGCGGTTCTTGCATCCACAGAGACCTTGCTTCCACAAGCTGAAGAAATGATCACACAAAATAAATAGTACACTGAAACTAGCTATTAGCATATCAAGCATAAAATAGAAAAATTAACAAATTATTATATTTATTAAGATTTAAAAATATAATAATAATATAATTAAATTACTTTCTACCAACAACATAATTGATTGTTCTGGTCTTTCTTTCTCAATACACGTACAATGAGATATAAAATATAAAAATTATGAAAAACTTAAAGATAAATATAAATTATATTATACTAAGAAATTATGTATAAAATTTTAAAAATATATATATAATGTTGGATTGGTTTGGTCTTGGATTGACATTTTTATTTTAGATAAAACCAAATCAACCCAAAGTATAGTTGGATTTTTTTCTCAGTACCAAATCAAGTCAAACTAAACCATTAGGCAGAGTTTTTTTTCCGATTTGACTCAATTTGTAGTTTGCGGTTCGATTTTGTTCACCCCTAAGAAAATGTACTAGAAATGAATGATCGTTTCTTCATTATAATGGAAAAGAAGCAGCAAATGACTTGTATTTAGTATTGCTTTCATTTTTAATCAAACCACTTTTTATTTTTCTTTATATGTAATTTTCTATTTTATTCCTTTAAATAATTGAAAAATGAGACTTTTTATGATTTTGTGATTAGGGTGCAAATCATTAAAAATATAGGATAAGGTGTAAGACAAGAAAGAGTGCATACATTCGGAGTGCAAATCGCAAATTACTCTAGATGAAAGCATAAACTTTCCAGACTGCAACTCAAACAGCTGCTGCTTTAAAAATCAGAAATTAACCCCAAAATATGTACCACTTGTTGACTTATCAACAGGATTGTGTAACTCACTTCAATAATGATCTTATAGCATAGTATTAACATACCTGGGGTGTAGACAAAAGCTCAGCATCATGTTTATTAAGTCTTGTGTGGAGAAGAACAAAATAAACCATCCAAAAGTAACCCTCACTCATATGGACAGGGCAAAGTTCAATTCTGAGTGCAGCTAATCTTGGTGCCAGACGTTCAACAGCAAATGCATGCTTTTGTTGGGTTTCAGACATCTCAAAATCTAAATATAGGATAAGGAAATATTAATGATAGTTTTTGGAAGTTTACTACGCTTTCAACTGAAAAGCATAGAGTAAGGATCCCATTGAGTATCAACAATATTTCAAAGATATATAAACATACATACATACATTTGTACTTATAAATGTGTATATAAACACATGTACATAGATACTTTTTTTGATCAGTATACCTACATACTCTTATAAATGTATGTATCCACATGTACATACATACTTTTTTGGATTGGAATACCTACATGTATCTAAGGGGGGATCACCGGGTTCACGTGAACCCATGGTCCCCTACCGAGATCATATATAGTAGTGTTATATTTTTTTTTAAATATTGAAATAAAGATGTGTGAACCCACACTTGAAGTATCACATAATGCCATTATGACTGGGTGCACCTCTTTCCGCGAGGTTAGAAATTTGAATTTTATATTTATCTTGCTTTATTTTTCTTTCTAAAATTAGATAACACTTCTCTAAGTGGTAATTTGTGTATATATATATATATATATATATATATATATATATATATATATATATATGTCGAACCGATCAAATTTATATCATAGATCAACCTTTTTATAACAGTGCACCCATCATCTCAAAATCCTGGATACGCCTCTGCCTACATACTCTTATAAATGTGTACTTATGTATGTATATCAAAGGATGCTTTCATGGTAATCCCTACATATTCTAACATGATTAACAAAGGAAAGAAAGAAGAGTTTCGACTATCCAAATGAGGCAGTGATCTTTGAAAGAAAATTAGATACTCTCTCTAATCAGAAGCACCAAATTTCACTGCATTAATGTTTCTGTTTCAGTCAGCAATTTGCACTCAATTTAAGCACAATTAGCACTGGCTTTAAATTCAAATTAGCTTTTTTTTAATAACAGTGGTGTCCGAGCCAGCTTGCACGCACCTCGACTAATTCCACGGGATACTTCCCACCTCGCACCAGCACCCAGTACCAGGTAATTAGTTTCTCTTCTGTAATATTCATGGAAAGTCAACTAGGTCGATCAATTAGAAATGGAAAGAGACAAGTGTTATCATAAGCTGCCATAATTTCTCTTTGTACTTCAGTAACCATAGTGTCCAAGCCAACTTGTGCGCACCTCGAATTGTAAGTTTTTCCTTCCTCTTTTTTTTGGTCAATTTTCCTCTTATTATTTTCAAAAATTTCCATTCCTTTTCTTTATTACGGGCTTGCACCAGAAAAATCCCTTTGATATACATGCACATAGGAGAACAACAATGACATAAAGAGACTAATGAAGTATCTAAAAATAGATAAACACAGAGTCAATAGAAATTAAGTTGGCTGAAAGAGTCTAAGGACAGCACAATCTCTTCCGACTTGTCCGGCACGCTTGTTGGACCATAAATTGGTATGCTTGATATGTTTATACTTCAACTTATGCGAATAAAAAGAGTTTTCATTAATCATTGATGTGTAAAAGGTTACAATTTATGTTGGGAATACCAGTGTTTATGATCACGGACATCTAAACGCTCTCTAGCTAAACCCTGGCGAAACCATAACACATACGACCGCAACAATATCTAAAAGTAGATAAACACAGAGTCGATAGAAACTAAGTTGCTGAAAGAGTCTAAGGACAGCACAATCTCTTCCGACTTGTCCGGCACACTTTTTTGGACCATAAATTGGTATGCTTGATATGTTTATACTTCAACTTATGCGAATAAAAAGAGTTTTCATTAATCATTGATGTGTAAAAAGTTACAATTTACGTTGGGAATACCAGTGTTTATGATCACGGACATCTAAACGCTCTCTAGCTAAACCCTGGCGAAACCATAGCACATACGACCGCAACAATGGCCTCACCAGCCGGCGGCTAGTCACCTCTGGTGGTTGATCAGCCTGCTAACCATCCCCCAACAACATCCAAACACACAGCAGCCCTAAACACATTCACAAATACATACAAAAGCGTGATCCTGTTGACATAAAACCCATTAAGTACTTGAATGGAGAACCTACGATCACTTGCACAAAGAAGGAACTTAATCGACTGTGCATTAGACAAAATCTATAATTACACAGTTAGAGCCAAATTCTCGTATGGAAGACCAGATTCGTATGAACTCAAAAAAAAGTATTCCTACACAGTTTGAGATTAAAGGTTCATTGTAATATTGGATTTTTGGAGGAGTGACATATTTTGATTGAAATGAAGATTATGCTACAACGTTGATGTCGCATGTATGGGAATTACGAGTCAAAAACAGAATTTTCCCATTTCGATTCTTGAGTGGGATCCTTGGTTTCATCCGGGAGAGGAGACAATAACTGTACTAACATAGATATTTTTTCCAGGTTTGCTTACCAATCTATTTGATAAAGAATCTCTGTTTTTATGGCACACGTAGTAGGTTTTCAGCTAGTAATTGATAAGGCTTCAAATAATCATACACGACCTAGTTGCACAAGAGTAAAATTGGAATTGGATTTGCTGAAGAAACTTGACAAATGGATTCAAATCAACTGTTTGGATGTAGAACTAGAGAAATTAGATCAAAATGGCAGATGATTCAATATAACTATTTGCCAAAATATTGTGTGAAGTGTATATTGCAAGGACATGATCTGCAAAATGTTGTATATTGCATCAAGAGTACAGGCCATAAAAGGAAAAACAGAAAAACCAAAAAAGGAAGATGAGGAATTGAAGAACAAAACAACTGCTAATGGCGAGATGGAGGAATCAAGGACAGGAAAACAACCTCTGGTGAAGTTTTATAGTAAGGGAAGACTGTTGGCAATGTGAATGATCCAAATAGCTGGAATGTAGTGAGAAACAGGAGAGTGAAAGGAATGCCGAATTGCCAATGAAAAAATCTAGGAAGGCAAGGTTAAACAAGTAGACAAGAAGGATAATGCTAACACTAACAGATTAGAATCAGGCACAGAAACAAGCAAAGAGTTTGCTACTCAGGTGGATTGGAAAAGGAAAAGGAAAGTAATAAAGACAAATAGAAACAAAAATCAAAAACTCTAGAAGGAAAATACAATGCTTCAACAAAGAAATGGGTTGAGTCATCTTTTGGGAAGCAGCAAGGGAATAAAAGTGGTTGAAAACAAGAGTTGGTGGCATCTGAAAGCACTGATCAGGAAAGCAAAGGCAAAAACAAGGAGATTATGGAAAACAATGATAAAAAGGACAAGGTGGAGATCAGCAAACAGAAAAAATATGGAGGAGACAAATATACAGCGAAAAGACGATCAAAATACAGGGGGAAAATAAGCACAGAAGGAACCAATAGAGATACAGGACACTGAAACTTCAGTAGCTGAACATCAGGATGAAGTAATAAGACAGATATACTAGAAAACCCTCCTGATGATATCTCTAATGTGGCTAAAAATGAAGAGTATAACAGTAAGGAGGGAGAAGATGTATCCTTAACACATATAGAGCATCACATTGAGGAATGGGTTCAGAAAACAGATAATGGGGACAATACACAGGAAAGAAATGATACTGGGAATCAACCAGTGGAAAATACAACTGGTAGAGAAGAAGACAAAGAAGAGTCGGGCTCTCAAATATACAGGAGGAAAAGATCAATGATGCTGGAAAGGGAGATGACATTGGAGATGATAATGAAGTAGAGAATGTCAACATGTCCTCAAGCACTTTGATAGAGCAAACTACTAGATATTTATCTCCAAGACAGACAACTAAAGCAAGGAAGGAAGGGAGGCAGAACATGCAGGCAAGGGAGAAGAGTGTACCACCTAAGGCAGTTGGGGCGTACAACAAGGAAAGCTTATGCCAAAGGAAGTTTAAAATAGCTCACTCATTTGGAAAATCAGGTCTGTAAATACTCAGTAGGCCTTTGAGAGAGTGGCCATGATGAATAGAAAAAAAGACTTCAACTATATAAGCTTTGATGGAACCATTTCAGCATTTTAGCATATCAGGAGGCTTTGATATGTATAGATTGTTGCTGGGCATGGGAACTGCATGACACAATATTAATAGAAAGATTAGGGTGTTTGCGAATGAGGAATATTAAGTAGAGGTAAAAAGATACTGAGCAGCTATTAACATTGACTCTAACTAATCTCGATTCTGACCAAATGATTATCGTTACATTGATTTATGCAAGTACTGAAAGGGCTAATGGAGTTAGCTTATGAGATAATTTATATGACATATCCTCAAACATGGATTCCCCATGGATAGTAGGAAGTAATCTAAATGTAATTTGGGATGAAGCTGAGAGATATGGAGGACTGCTAGTGCACTATAAGTAGAAGATCTTGGTCATTGTCTGAACATATGTCAATTGAAAGATCTGGTATATTCTGGAAGCATATATACCCAATGGAATGGGATATGAAACGAAGCATGTATCTTTAAGAGACTGGACATATGCTTAGGAAATCAAGCTTTTCAGAGCACTTCCCCAGATTTTGAAGTGGAGAATGCAATCAAGCAAGGATCTGTTTCTCCATTTTGTCAATAAACCTATTCTCAAATAAGATGATTCAGAGGGAAAGTTGTTCCTAATTAATCAGAGTTGTATTAGAATGTTGTCATGAATTTCTCCAACGACTCCAAGTCCGAAGGCATCCCCTAGAGTTCTACACACTGTAACCTTGAAGGCTGCTAAAGCAGTGATGAACCATCCACTTTAAGAACATCATCACCACAAACTAAACAATCAATTAAATATGACTCAATCTGAAACTAGTTAAGGTTGCAATATAGTAAATCATTCTTATCCATTTCATTCTATTCCAACCTTTTCTGTTCCAAGACTAAATAATTTATCTTTTAGGGCGTGTTTGGTATGAAAGAAAATATTTTTCATGGAAATGTTTTGCTAGAGAATGTTTTGTAAACACACACTCCATGTCAAATATATTAATAAAATTAAACAACGGCAACGTAAAGTTCAGAAGGAAGACAACATACCGTCAAACTCCTCTTCCTCTAAGGAAAAATCCAACCAAGTCTCCGGATGATGAGCTATATTTCTAGCGAAGGTTAACGCTTCATTAGTTACTCCAACAGCATCATAAACACTATCCTCCACTTCCTCCTCCTCCTCCTCATAATTCGAATATCCTAGATAATTCCCCACATATTCCTTCTCTGATTCACCACTTAAATTAGATCGATCTACCGACTCTATCCGGTTCAGATCCAATTTCACTGTCCGAACCACCTGCAACGGCGGAGGAGGTGGAGGAGGGGCGAGAAATGAAGCCACACCCCATAGTTGACGAGTTAAAGTTTGTTTCAGCTCCGATAAGTCTTCCTTAACACCACCACCTTCGTTAACATCAAAGGAATCAACAGTATTATCAAATCGATTTTCTAAATCCATTTCCTGGTAAATTGAATCTTCGTTCCCGCGAGAATTGGAGAAATGGTAGTTTTGGGTTTTGTCCTTGTCTCCTTCTTCCTCTTCTTCTTCTTCATCGAGACGGAGAGAGTTCGCTAAAGAACGAGGGAGCCATGACATGGCTACTTGTAATTGTAATGAAGATTGAAAATTGATTGGATCGAGGAAGAAGAGGACATTTGAGAAAAGGGTGTTCCTCTCAAAACTCAAAACTCAAAACTTAAAACTGCTTCCACATTATTTCATTTGCTTCTTTTCGGGTCATTTAATCTATTCAACGTCACGTGGAATTTGTTTCGATAATACAACAAAATGTTTTTCTTCTAAACTATTTTACTTGGATTAATAGCCTAATTGACATTTCTGTTAAAAAATTGTTTATTTTAAAAATATTTTTAAAGTAGCTTTTCAAAAAAGAATTTTTTTCAAAAAAGAATTTTTTTCAAAAAGAAAATATTAATTATATTGTGTTTACCTAATTTTTTTAAAATGTGCTTTTGAGAGTTAAATTACAATAAAAAAATAAGTATTAATTTACTTTTAATATTAAGATTATTTTATAGAGAGAAACTATTTTAAATATCTAATACAAAATATTAATTAAATTAAAATATAAATATTCAAATTTTCAATCAATATTATACATAAATAAATAAAAAATATTCATATAATATTAACATGATGATTTAAACATAATTAAAAATATCAAGAAAAATAAATTTAAAAATCATTTCACAAATTAAATCACTACATATGAAAAAATCACCATAAAAAAATAAATTCTTTCATAAATCACAATTTTTTTTATGATTCATCCCTAATTTTAGCACGCAATATCTATCTATATATAATAGGAGAAGAAAAAAGTCACATGTCAGCGCCAAATTATTTTAGAATTTTAAATAATAAAAAATTAACTATTATATAACTATTTAAATTATAAATACAAAATTTTATATAAAAATAGATACATGTCATCAACTTACACAAATTCTGATAAATGTCAGCATTTCTAAAAACATATTTATTTTTCTAACTCAAATTTATAAATTAGTAAAATTTTGATTCTTTTAGTCTACGACATATTCAATATTTAAAAAAAAAATCATTTCTAAAAAAACAAAACGACCGTTCCAAATTTATTTATAATTAAAATTTATATCTTTTATATATAATAGAAAATGCAAAAAGTATTAGGTGTTAGAACCACAAATTTTTTCAATTTTCTGAATAATCAAAATTAATTATTTATAATTATAAAATAATAAATTACAATTATAAAAAAAGATTTTAATTTTTTTTTTAAAAAAATTACCGTGAAAGTAGTTTTAAAAATTATCCATTTATAATTTTAAAAAGTTTTAACCACAAACACACATACCCACGTTTTTACGCTACACACAAAAAAGTGATCCTTATTTATAACAACCAAATATATGTTGTAAAACTAAAACAAAACAAGACAATAAATATAGAAGATGAAAACAATAGAAATAGAGAGACAAGAAATGAGAGTTTTTCTTATTATTCCAAGTTTTCAAGTGTCTACAATATGAACCATTATGCCTCTATTTATAGTGTAACATAGAGGCATACAAAAGGTTAGTCATAAACATGACATTAACATGAATATAATGGAGGAGGTTATGGAAGTGAAATGTTACAAGAATAATGGTTATAAAGTTGAAGGTTATGGTTATCTTCATAAAGAAGGAAAGTAATGAAGATAATGGGTGAGAGAAAATGTCTTGGAGTAATGGACATCCACACTATAATTTTTTATAATACTCCCCCTTGGATGTCCACAGATAATATGTCTCGTTAAAACCTTACTAGGAAAAAATCTTGTGGGAAAAAATCCTAGTGAAGGAAAAAGAGTACACATATCTTTTAATACGCTTTGAATGTTGTCTCGTTAAAAACCTTACCAGGAAAATCCAATTGGGATAAAACCATGGTAAAGGAAAAGAGTACAACACGTATTTTCTCCCCCTGATAAAAATTTTACTTGATAACTCGGAGACGATGCATTCCAATCACAACTTCTCAAATATTGATGTTGGCAATCCTTAGTGAATAAGTTTACAAGATTAGCACTTGAATAGGTCTTTGAACGTCAATCTCACCATTTTGTTGAAGATCATGTGTGAAAAAGACTTTTGGTGAAATATGATTTGTCCGATCTCCTTTGATTTATCCTCCCTTCAATTGAGCTATATATTATTTTCGTATATGGTGGTTGGAATATCCTTTTCGAAAGAAAATCACATATTTTCTGAATATGATAGATCATGATTCCAACCAAACACACTCCCGATTTAATTCATAGATCAATATTATTTCTGCATGATTTGAAGAAGTGGTTACTAATGTGATTCTTTGAAATTCCAAGATATTGTTGTATCTCCATATGTAAATAATAGTCCATTTGCAATCGAGCTTTATGCAGATCAAATAAATATTACGCATGTACATAATCAAATCATTTCTGACTCGGGAATTGATCATTTCAATTTTATTAAAGCTCGTCTTTTCTTTTGAAAGAAAATCACACATCTTCTATGTGTTGAATCACTTGTTTTGTTAGTTTCTTGTCATAACTTGAATGATAATATGACAATCCTTTCACATAACTTTCGTTATGTATATCAAATAATCTTCTAGCATTTGCATAACCAGCAATCTGTAAGTGCACCAATTGCACTAATACATGACATTTTAAATCAATGTCATGAGATCAAAAAGATTCTTTCTCTGTGTTAAGCAGTCTCAAAACCATTAGGTACTCAATGGAATTGCTTTAAGACCTTTCAAATCCTTCAAGGATTTTCATATAACTTTCATCGTCTAGTTAGACATAATAATCATTCATTATGCATATTCAAGTATTTCATCTATTGCCAGACTGAAACAAGCATCCACCACTGGAGAATATATCTCCATTTAATAATGTCATTTTTTTGCGAAAACCCTTTATGCCCCGAGGCACAAACCACACTTTATATCTAGCGGTTATACTTTCGCACAATGATTTATTTGTACCACACTGACATTGTATTTTGATTCATGAAATATAAGATCAAAAACATCACTTTTCTAAGTGAAACAAAATATACTTGAATAGTGCCAATCATTTATCTGTCCACACTATGTGACATATTCAAATTTAAGATCCTCGTAACCATTTATAGCATTGGGTGTTACTTCATATCAAAGATACCGTCGACGGTCATTTTGATTTGATTCCAATACAACATAACTTATCGAGGTCTCTTCATTTTTCATCATTTTCAGGTACCTGAACCTTTGCCAAGGTTTTATGAAGTGTTATGTCATAGTGCTCTTTCAAAGCACTTACCTCATTATCATGACCATTTTGATAATTTGTTCATCTCCTTCTTCAAGGAGTTTTACGTTTGGAATCGATTGGTTTGTCACGCTTCTGGCGTATCATAGACTTTGTCCTTCAAGGACTATTTATTGGAGCATTTGCAGCTTAATTAAAATATTGGATCAGCAAATACATATGGCAAATTATTTGCAACATTTTGCAAATGAATTATCTCTTGAACTTCAAGTTCACTTTTTTTTAACGAGGATGTAGATAATTCACCCCACACATATCTCCCCCTAATGTTAGGAAATCTAACATCTACCCCGAACCTCATTTGGGGATCCATCTTTGTGCGTGGTGGAGCAATAAAATCATATGTGCACACATCAATTTTTTAGATGGAAATTATTTGGTTCCTGACCCTGAACCAATTGTGATGGGAGAACATTGTTGGCTTGATGCATACACGTTAAATAAACTCATCTCATACCAAATTTTATTTGATAGATTTTTTCTCATAATCAATGGTCTAGCTATAATTGGAGGCAAACAATTTCTGCTAAACCAACCAGTATTATCAACATAATTTTATAGTTTGAAAATGTGCTCTTAATTTAACAATTTGAGAAAACAACCTTACAAAAATCAATTTGTAAGTTGATACAAATGCACATGTTACCTAACTATAGATGCATCTATTAAATATAGTAGTAAGCGGTCCACATGGCAGGTGAACATGCCCATATTCACCTTTGTATATGTTCCAAATAATTTTAGGGGATACAATCCCAACCTTAGCTGGTACAATGATCATTTTATCATGAGAACAAGCAGCACATGAGAATTCTTGAAGAATCTTTTATTTCTTCAACATATAACCAAATGAATTCTTAATCCTTTTGCATCACATTTGAACCGAAATGGTCAACCGGTTATGCCAACTGATATTTATTATAATAAACTTCTAGTTTACTTTTGCATGTGATTCCATCATCATGCCTATATTTGTATACAACAAACAAGAGAAAGGCGGGTAACCTTTTATGTAAATATTCATAACCCGCTTTGATTGTAGTAATTTGAAGATATTTAATCTTTCAATAATTTACAGTCTCAATATAATAAAAAAAATTAATTCCTTCGAAACTTAAAAATTTTCTTTTGAGACTTACTACAACCTCAATATTATGAACTATTTTCATTTCTGGATAGTAACAAATTAGTTCTTCCGAAACTCTTAATTAAGTTTGTGTATTGCCACAAATTTCACAACACCATTCTTATGGTGACCATCTCCTTCAAGGAGAATACATGCAAGACTTATTTCTTGACAATCAATGACAAATTTGTGTTTTCACACAATAATATTTATTTTGGTCATGGCCTCAACCTTTATAGGAAAGAATTATTTCTTTCTTTTATTAGCAATAGTTCATGATAGAACATACCACAATATTTGTGATGTACTCAAAGTATATGACCAAATAATCATTTATGTCAAAATATTTCTTTTCAATATCTCAAACCTCCCTTAGAGGTGAGATGTGACATTTATCCAACAATACCTGAATATGTTCTTATCCATACGAACACAAGTCACATTTTCTTCAAGAAATGGACCATAACCATTTGTACATGCTCCATAAGTTTTTTATTAGAAACTCATTGTCATGCTTTGGCATTATCAAATTTATGTGACTCACCTCAACATCACTTTAAGAGGTCAAATGTACCAAATGTACTACCACTTTGTATTCCTTTATTTTGATGGAGGATTTACAAAACTTTTCAAATTTGGGTTGCACCAACAACAATGTGCCCATAACTTCTCATACCACTTTGATGGATAAAAATTACCTTCACATTTGAAAGAGCATCTTAAGACACAATGTGTCCAATAACCTTTCATACTATTTTAGTGGACAAATTACCTTCACATTTGAAGGATCATCTTAAGAACCCATAAAGTTTTTCCTTTTAATTACCACAATGATGGCCATTAACATTTTACTACACCCATATTCATACATACAACCACTTGTCATTTTTCAGACATATTATGCACTACTACCACATTCACATAAGAGAATGGAGCAAATTAATTGGGCAAATTTCATGACTTTCAGTCAAAAGTATACAACTTTATGTTAGTCATCATCATATCATCACTATAGTGCATTAGGACTTAAACCCAATGTCTTACCCATATAAAAATGTCTTTGGTCATAAATCAATGGGACTTGAACCCAACTTCTTATTATCATGGTGCACCGAGACTTTAACTCGATGTCTTACCCACTTGATGCGGTGAAACTTGAATTCACCGTCTTACCCTCAATCAATGTCTTGATAATCAAATACATTACCAGAAAAATAATTATCATAAGTCATAAATATAATCTGAATTTGACTTAAAGCATAAGAAAAATGAACAGAATCAATTAATTAGAACAACATGTTGGAATCATATAAAAGTCTCAAGTTAAAATAAATTAAAACTTTTTAACATTCCTTCTCAATATTGTTACGAAGATTAATATAATTTACTAACCATTTTAAAATAACCATAAAACAAACTTTGTTAGTACAAATAATATATTAATAACTCAACAAGTAAATGCTTATATAAAGAAAAATCAAGAGGTACAAAAGTAACCAATAATGATGATCCAATAAGTATGTATATGCCACATAACTCAATAACTTATCTTTTAATAAAACAAGATCATAAAGAACAATTTCTTTACAAATTATTAACTTACAAAACTAAGTTTACTTTTTAAATATATAAGTGATCAAACTGTTGGACTCATATAATTTTTGAGATGGTAAGAAAACTAATGATGCATAATTAAAAGTAAATATATGATAGATTATATAGTAATTTACCTTATTTCTGAGAGAAAAATAAACACAAATATTTTTATCTTCTTTATATTTACTTTGCTTCAATCCTTCAATAGTAGAACAATTGTCCTGATAACGTATTGTAAAACTAAAGCAAAACAAGACAATAAATATAGAAGATGAAAGCAATAGAAATAGGGAGACAAGAGATGAGAACTTTTCTTATTATTCCAAGTGTTCAAGTGTCTACAATATGAACCCTTATACCTCTATTTATAGTGTAACATAGAGGCATACAAAAGGTTAGTCATAAATATGACATTAACATGAATATAATGGAGGAGGTTATGGAAGTGAAATGTTACAAGAATAATGGTTATAAAGTAGGAGGTTATGGTTATCTTCATAAAGAAGGAAAGTAATGGAGATAATGGGTGAGAGAAAATGTCTTGGTGTAATGGACATCCACACTATAATGTTTTATAACAATATAAATTTTATCTCCTTTTTCACTCTATTTTATTAATATTGTACTTATCCAAAATCCAAATCCACATCAAATTTTTAATTTTCTGTACAATTAAAATTAATTATTTGTAATTATATATATATATATATATATAAAATAGCACCAAAAAAATTAAAATTTATTAATTATTAGAATTATTTTTAAAATTAAAAATAAAATAACTCCCTATTTCTTTGGTTACATTTTTTTAATTTGATTTTAAAAAAAACTAAAAATTTTAATAAGAAAGTCAAATTTGTTATACAAAATATTTAAACTAACTTTTCACATCTATTCCTTCTTTATAAAAAATAAATAAAAGGCAAATTAAATAATAATAATAAATAAATAAATAAATAAAAATATGATGATGATGATGATAATGTCAATGTTAATGATAATAATAATAATAAAAATAATGTTACAAAATATTATGGTATGAATGTCCACTACACCAAGAAGTTACTCTCACTAATTATCTCCATTACTTTCCTCCATTATGTAAATAACCTCCACTTTTATGACCATTATTTTTGTAATCTTTCACCTCCATAACCTCCTTCATTATACTCATGGTTAATGTCATGTTTATGACTAAACTTTTGTATGTCTCTATGTTACACTATAAATAG
Source organism: Solanum verrucosum (assembly GCF_900185275.1). Classification (NCBI taxonomy): domain Eukaryota; kingdom Viridiplantae; phylum Streptophyta; class Magnoliopsida; order Solanales; family Solanaceae; genus Solanum; species Solanum verrucosum. The sequence goes on from NW_026020539.1 coordinate 4,050,872, forward strand.
AGACATAAGAGTTCATATTGTACACACTTGAAAATTTGGTGAACAGTTGAATATTTGGAAGAATAAAAATGCTCTCATCTCATGTCTTCCAATTTCTATTATCATCTTCTATATTTCTTGTTTTATTTTGCTTTAGTTTTACAACACGTTATCAACATGAGTCTCTAAACTCATTTCAATATCATCTCCAAATAGAGTTCAATTTGATTTAGTAAGTGGTGACCAATTGATGTCAATAACTTGAACCCAATACAAGGTAAGTTATTAGTATTGTTGAGATTGTGTTTTTTTCTTTTTGAACAAGGTGCATGATTAATACTATTGTTATTGTGCATTTTTTTCACCTATGACTATATGTACTTTCTTTTGTAGTGTGAAACTTACTTTATATTTTATTTATGATTATGCTCACTGATGTTGTTATTACATAAGCTTTTAATTTATTTTGTTTTGTGTTTGAAATATTTTGGGTTCACATGGAAATTGAAAAAGGGGTGGTAATAGTGAGCAGCTTTATTTTAGTGTATGAAATTATGATTTTCTTAGTGTGCAATTGATTCTTGATTTAAAACGGTAATTCGATGTGAACCCAAAATATTTCTTAATTATTGTGCACCAAACATAATATAATGTAATATAATACTATATGTAACTCTCTATTTTGACAAGTTTAAGATATTAGTACATACTTTCTTTGGAATATTTTTATTTTGTTTCTTTTATTCTATATTTATTTGTGCATGTTAATCACAAAGTGAAATTATTTTTTTAAGGCTCAATGGTGAGTCATATTATATCTGGCTTATTATGTCATTGATTGAGGGTCAGCCGAAGGATTCAAGTCCTATCGCACCAAGAGGATAATGAGAGTCTTGGTGCACCATGATACTAAAATGTTGTGTTGGGTCCCAACAAATAATGACCTAAATGCCTTCTTATAGGTAAGACATTGTGTTTAAGTTCCAATGTAATATAATGACGATGTTGTAGACATTGAATTTTTGTAGGACTCTACAAGACGTGTTCAATTCGAATTGGAACTCGTGTGTTCGGTTTCAATTCGAATTCTTGGAGGCTAGTCAACCCTAAACCCTAGTTTATGCCTATATAAAGGGAACTAAATTCCCTTAAAAAGCATCTAGAATATTCCGTAAATTGATGAAATATTCATATAAAGGTCAAATCTAAATCACCCTAGTTCGAGAAATACGCCACTAACGACCATCGAATCATGGATATATCTTAGGAGGGTAGAATCAAGGGAGGAACATAATTGTACCCGCAATATCTATCAATAAAGTTATGCTTTTTTTTATTTTTTTGTGATTGTATTTATTTTCTGTCAGTTTAAAATTTGTTGCAAACAAATTGACACGCCCAATGGGACCAAATTTGCTCTTTATCTCTTCTCTCATAAATCAAATCTGAAAATCTGAAGCTGCAAAGGTGGAAGAATGAGTACTTCAAGCCTCTTCTTTGTGTTTCATCAAGTCTACACTCCGACAAGCCTTGAAGCAGGGGAAATTTGTAGACATTGAAATTTTGTGGGACTCTACAAAACGCGTTCAATTCGAATTGGGACTCTAGAAAGTGTGTTCAGTTTCAATTAGAATTCTTGGAGGCTAGTCAACCCTAAACCGTAGTTTATGCCTATATAAAGGGTCTAAATTCCCTTAAAAGGCATCTTGAATATTCCACAAATTGATGGAATATTCATATAGAGGTCAAATCTAAATCATCCTAGTTCGAGAAATACGCCACTAACGGCCCTCGAATCATGGATAGATCTTAGGAAAGTAGAATCAAGGGAGGAACAGAATTGTACCCGCAATATTTATCAATAAAGTTATGTTTCTTCATATTTATTGTGATTATAATTTATTTTCTGTCACTTTAAAATTTGTTGCAAACAGATGTAATGATGATTGAGCAAATTGTATGCCCTTGATAATAGTCATGAAATTTGTCCAATTGATTTGTTCCATTCTCTTATGTCAATGTGGTAACAGGACATAATGTGTCTTAAAATGACAAATGGTTATATGTATGAATATGAGCGTGGTAAAATGTTAATGGTCAATTGTGGTAATTAAAAGGAAGAACATTATGGGTTCTTAAGATGGTCCTTCAAATGTGAAGGTAATTTTTGGCCATCAAAGTGGTTTGAAAGGTTATTGGGCACACATTGGGTTGGTGCAACCCAATTTGAAAGTTTTGTAAATCCTCTATCAAAATAAAGAGATAAAGTGGTAGTTCATTTAGTACTTTTAAAGTAATGTTGAGGTGGGTCAAATAAATTTGATAATGTCAGAGTATGACTAATAAAAACTTATGGAGCATGTACAAATGGTTATGGTTATTTCTTGTAGAAAATGTGATTTGTGCTCGTATGGATAAATTAATACATGTTTATGTATTATTGGATAAAGGTCACATCTTACCTCTATGAGAGGTTTGAGAGACTAGAAAAAATATTTTGACATAAATGATCATTTTGGTCATATACTTTGAGTACTACACAAATATTGTGGTATGTTTTATTATAAACTATTGTAAGACAAAAGAAAGAAATATTTCTTTTCTATAAAGGTTGTGGCCATGACCAAAATAAATGTTGTCGTGTGGTAACACAAATTTGTTGTTGGTTGTCAAGAAATAAGTCTTGCAAGTAATTATTTTAACCATGACAATAATAATAATTTCTCCTTGAATGAGATGGTCGCCATAAGAATGGTGTTATGAAATTTATTGCAGTACACAAAATTAATTGAGAGTTTCGAAAGGAGTAATTTGTTAGTATCCAGAAAATGAAATATTTTATAATGTTGGGGTTGTAGTAAGTCTCAAAAGAAAGTTTCAAGTTTCGGAGGAATTAAAAAGAAAAAAAAATATTATATTGAGACTGTAAATTATTGAAAGATTAAATATCTTCAGATTACTACAATCAAAGCGGGTTATGAATATTTACGTAAAAGGTTACCCACCTTGCTCTTGTTTGTTGTATAAAAATATGGGCATGATGAATGAATCACATACAAAAGTAAACCAAAAGTTTACTAGAATAAATATCAGTTGGCATAACTGGTTGGTCATTCCGGTTCAAATGTGATGTAAAAGAAATTGAGAATTCACATGGCTATACGAAATAAAAGGTTCTTCAAGAATACTCTTGTGTTGCTTGTTTTCATGATAAAATGATCAATGTACCAGCTAAGGTTGGGATTGTATCCCCTAAAATTATTTGGAACATATAGAAAGGTGAATATGGGCACGTTCACCTGCCATATGGATTAGTTACTATTATTATTTAATAAATGAATCTATGGTATGGTCACATGTTCATTTGTATCAACTTACAAATTGATTTTTGTAAGGTTGTTTGCTCGAATTTTTATATTAAGAACACAATTCCAACAATTAAATTATGTTAATAATGTTGGTTAGTTTAGCAGAAATTGTATGCCTCCAATTATAGCTAGACCATTGATTATGAGAACAAATCTCTCAAATAAAATTTGGTATGAGATGAGTTTATTTAACATGTACACGTCAAGCCAACAAGTTTCTCCCATCACAATTGGTTCAGGGTCAGGAACCAAATAATTTCTATCTAAAAATTTGATGTGTGTACACCTGATTTTATTGCTCCACCACGCAAAAAGATGGAACCCCAAATGAGGTTAGGGGTAAATGTTAGATTTCCTAACATTAGGGGGGGGGGGTGGAGATATGTTTAGCAGCTAAACATTATGTATGGGGCGAATTATCTAGAGCCTCATTAAAAAAAATGTGAACTTGAAGTTCAAGAGATAATTCATTTGGAAAATGTTGCAAATAATTTGACAGATTATCTACTGACCCAATATTTTAATTAAGCTGAAAATGCTCCAATAAATGGTCCTTTAAGGACATAGTCTATAGTACTCCAAAAACGTGATAGACCAATCAATTCCGAACGTGAAACTCCTTGAGGAAGGAGAGGGGAAAATTATCAAAATGAGCATGATAATGAGGCATGTGCTCTAAAAATGCACAATGACATAATACCTCATAAAATCTTGGAAAAGGTTAAAGTACTTGAAAATGATGAAAAATGAAGAGATCTCGATAAGTTATGTCGTATTGGAATAGATTCAAAATGACCGTCTGTGGTATCTTTGATATGACGTAGCACTTAAATCTATAAATGGTTACGAGGATCTTGAATTCAAATCTGTCATATAATGTGGACAGATAAATCATTGCCCAAACAATGCATTATTCATGTCACACCCTGTAACACCCCGAAAATTAGAAGCCTAGCAAAGGAGCCAGTAGAATGTCACCGACCCATGACTAAGCCATGACACCCTTCATGGAGCCCCATATGGGCCGTGATGAGCACCACGACTCATGGTGGTGTTCCACTATTTGACCAAAAAGGGTCTCCTTTTCCACGAGCACCTAGACGGATTGTGGTGGCCATCGCGGCTCATGGTGGTGCCATTGAAAGGGAGGCAGTAGCCACTCCAAGGCTAGCGCTTCCCACGAGCCCCTAGACTACTCGTGAAGGGCTAGATGACCCATGAAGGTGGGAGTGTGGAGGGAGGATGGATTTTCCAAGACAATGGTCTAGGGACCACGACTGCCTAGACGACTCGTGGATCCCTAGACGACTCGTGTGGGCCTCCATCTGAAGGTTCACATCAGCTATAAGTTAAGGGCAGTTAGGTCTTTTCCAAATTTCTTTAAAATAATACTATGTCGTTTTGCCTATGCCTAGGACCCCTATATAAGTATTTTTAACCCGAAAAATTACCCATTCAAGTCATTCTCTTAAATTGACCAAAAGAAATTAAGTTCTTTCTCTCCAAAATATTTCTCTCTCTAGAAACTTGATGAAGAAGGGTTCAACTAAGGGTTTCAGGGAAAGTATCCAATTCCATAATTGAAGGCAAGCTTTTGCCATTGAGGTATGATAGTTTTCATCCATGGATCCTTTCCATTCACGAAGTTCCCAAATTCTCCTATTTTCAAAAGTTAGAAATCCCCAATTGAGTTAGGATTTTCTTCTATATTATGAGTTCTCTTGATTATTGATTTAATTGATGGAATTATGATCTCTTATGTATGAATTGATGAAATTCTATGGTTTTATAATGATTTCCCATGAACCCATGTAATTTCCCATGTTTTCCAAATTATGATGATGTGATGTGAGTTTTGGATTATGAATGAAGAGTTTATGAAATTAAGCATGTTCTTATGAAATTCAAGTAAATGTTTTAAGGATGCTTTGAGAGTGAAGCATCAAGGATAATGTTGTTTTTTGTTGAAAGGATTTTCTCATATACACAAGAAAGCATGCTTGTAAAAGGTTTCCTCACATAGTAAGGAGTCTAAGGTTGAAAGGTCTTCTCACCTAAGTGAATCAAAGATAAAGAGCTATCCTAATGAAACCTAGCTTGGATTGGTTATTGAATGATGCCATTCCATGTATGACTTATGCCTTATGACCTAGATTGGATTGGTAAGATGACGTGTCTTCCATGGATAATAAGAAAAAGTAAGAGGATGACTATTCCATGGGATTTATGCTTAGCACCGAGAGGATATTGAGATGGAAGCTCTTCTGAGTTGAGGCCAAGTTTATAGTAGCAATATCCTTACCCTTTACCTATGTGCACCCATAGGATGATTTTCTAGATAGACATTAGCTAGTGGATCCACTTTAGCTTAGATTCATGGTTCTACCTTGGCAAGAAGGACAACCCCTTTCAGTGTGGGAGACACCGGGGGATCATATTATAGCTCACATGGTCTCTATGTCGGTAAGACTACTTCCCACAATAATAATGAACTAAGGTTACTTCAAGAAGTATCTCACATGTGTTCAAAGGGTTTAAAGATGTTAGCTTGCATTGACCATGTTTTATGACTTATGTTTTTCTAACCTTTTTTATATCATGTTTTAGCTTAGTCATTGCATGTTATGAAAATGTCTTATTTTAGAATGATTTAAATGTTTATATGTATGGCTATCACACTTGGTACATATTTTGTACTAATGCATACTCTTGCCTACATTTCCCCAAATATAGGGTACGACAGTCAGAGTTCTTAGTTTTGTGGCTAGAGGTTGATTCGTGAGATTCTGAACTTTGATGAGTCCTCATGCTTCGAGGACGGATCTTCATTGTTTTCAGTTTTCTTTCTTACTTTCAGTTTTGGACATGATATATGGGCTAGGCCCAATTTTATTCTATTGTGTTATATGGCTATTGAGACAAAGTGTTTAGGCCTCTGCTTACCTTTATAAAAAAAAAATTTGGGACTTGAAATGTATTTTTTTATCTCTTTGTTATATTTCTTATGTTATGAATGCTAATCGACTTGTATGGGACCTCTCGGGGTCCTATACAACATGCCACACTTAGGGGGTACCTTAGGTCATGACAAACTTGGTAATTAGAGCACAAGGTTTAGAATGGTCCTAGGATGTCTCATAAGCCATGTAGAGTAAAGTCTTGTTCATAAGTGTGAAGCGTGCCATATTTATGAATGAGATGTTTAGGAAACTCCATTTCTTCATTACTCTAAAATTGTGCGGTAGAGTTTAACTTTATAAGATCTCTCTCCTAATCCTTATCCAATGCTCTATAGGATATGGCTACTCGAAGATCTTATGCTAGAAGGAATGCGGGAGAGAATGCGAATCAAAAAGCTCCTCCTCAAGCTCCAGTCGACCCTTTGACTGAGCAATTGACTAATACGAAGTTTAGGGCTGCTTTTCTATTACTAGCTCAAGCCATGACGGCCCAAGCCAATAGGAAAGTTGTAGCTCCCGTGAACCCAAATATGGGTACGACGACATCTAGAGTGAGGGACTTCACTAGAATGAATCCTCTGAATTTTTATGGTTCTAAGGTTGAGGAAGATCCTCAAGAGTTCATTAATGAGGTTTACAAGGTGTTGAAGATCATGGGAGTGACGCCGGTGGAAAAGGCGGTGTTGGCCGCTTATCAACTTAAGGGTGTTGCACAAATTTGGTTCAACCAATGAAAAAAAGGGAGACCAAAAGATGTGGGTCTCATAGATTGGGAAAAGTTCAAAGTTGGTTTCGTTGATAGGTTTTTTCCCATTGAGATGAGGGAGGCAAATGTTCTTGAATTCATTAATCTTCTTCAAGGAAATATGAGTGTGAAGGAATATTCTTTGAAGTTCACACAATTGTGTAAATATGCTCCCACCATGATTGTTGATCCTAGGGCAAGGATGAGTAAGTTCGTTTCAGGTGTTTCAGAAATGGTGGTTAAAGAATGTCGTACCGTAATGCTGATGAATGACATGGACATCTCTCGTCTCATGGTTCATGCTCAATAGATCGAAGAGGAGAAACTTAAGGAAAGGTCTAGGGAGATAAAGAGGGCTAAAACCGGTGATGGTAATTTATCTCATGCAAGGTTCGATGGACATAGTCGTCCTAGATTTTGACAAAAGCTTTCCGGTCAATGTTCCTCCAATGCTCCTTCTAAGTTCAACAAAGAGAGGGTGTCTAACCCTAATCCTCAAGGAGGAAATGGTAATGGATCTTCATTACATATGTCTGCTTGTGCTAGGTGTGGAAAAAAGCACAAGGGTAAGTGCCTAGCCAACACGGATGGATGCTTTGGTTGTGGTAAAAGTGGTCATAAGATGAGGGATTTCCCAATGCTTACGGCTAAAGGAAGAGAGGGAAAGCAAGATCCTCCTAGTTGTTTGGGTTCCAATGCTCCCAAGCAAAACCAATTTTATGCACTCCACACTTGTGGTGAACAAAAGGGTTCTCCCGATGTGGTTACCGATATGTTGAAAGTCTTCCAACTTGATATTTACGCTTTACTTGATCCCGATGCTACCTTGTCTTTTGTGACGCCATATGTGGTTATGAGGTTTGATGTTCTTCCGGATATGTTGTTAGATCATTTTTATGTCTTTACTCTTGTTGGTGATTCTATTGTGGCTAAGAGAGTCTATAGAAAGTGTCTTGTTTCCTTGTCCCATAAAGTTACTTTTGTTGATTTGGTAGAGCTTGACATGTTAGATTTTGATGTTATTTTGGGTATGGATTGACTGTATTCTTGTTATGTCTCTGTTGAGCTAGGCCCAATTTCAATCTACTGGGTTAGATGGAAATTGAGACAAAGTGTTTAGGCCTTCGCTTTACCTTTATAAAAAAACTTTTGGGACTTGAAATGTATTTCTTTATCTCTTTGTTCTATTTCTTATGCTATGAATGCTAAACGGCTTGTATAGGGGCATCTCGGGGTCCTATACACCATGTTTCGCCTAGGGGGTACCTTGGGTCGTGACATACCCCAAGCCTACACCCTGGACGTGGCTGGCATTCGAGAACCATTGTTGGCCCCAAGCGAACCCTTGTCCTGATTCAACTCTCAACGGAAGACTTACTCAACATAAGATGAACTCAAATATAAAGCTTTAACTCAAATGTCTCAAATGAATAACTCATAATATAATAAAATATCAACTAGCCAGAAATAGGTAACTCAAGTCTTTAAAACATTTAACAAAGAAATGAAAAGACTCCTCAACTGCTTCTGTCTATCTATGAAGCCTCTAAATGACAAAGATGGAAGTTGGGACAAGACCCATGAAATCCTAACAAAACTGAAAAGTAAATGGAATCCTCCGAAAGCAAAGAGGCTCACCAAAGCTAACTCGAGCTGCTATGGTATCAACAAAGCACATGTTGATGACCTTGATCTCCTATATCTGCATCATGAAACGATGCAGGCCTAATGACATCAGTACATTGAATATACGAGCATGTAATGGGAACACTGAACATAACATAAAAGCTTGAACTTGGAAAGAAGGAAACATACTCACCTCAACTTATGGATACTCAACTCAATACATTATAAAAACAACAATAAAGGTGTAGTTTATATAAAGAATTTAAAACAATAGATAACAACTCAATGTATTTAAAAATATAATAATAACTCAGTTTGTATGTAAAGATACAAGATAACTCAATTTGGGAGATTTTCTAACCGACAACCAATACTATAAGCTATGTGATGAAACAACATCTCGCCCATGCTGCCAGAACTTTCTTATACCTTGCCGGAGTATAAGAAATCCTCAACTAAGTGGATCCACTAAGCTATGCTTAAAAAGCAATAAGGAATCATCTAAGAAGTATGCACTTTTTCTACCCACGTTGGCTACATGGTTTACAAGGACTTTGAGTTGTTTGAACTTGTCCCCATATAGATGCTCAATACTACTCCCAATAATATAGCTCAGCTGATATGTTGGAAAAACATTTCCTCATCCTCAAACTTTGAGATTATTACTCAAAAGGTTTCTCTTAAAAGAGATAGTACTCAAAACTCCTCATGAAGTCATTTGGAATCGATGTTTCATGTCATTTTAAATGTATAAACATTTACTCTTGGAATACTTAGTTCCCATATATTCATTTTAAAAAATGAAACTCGACTCTCCTCATCCTCATACTCAAGCACTCAAGTCTTAAATCAAGTTTTAGAAAGATTGTAAAAGACTTCTCAAAATGACTCGAAAGAATTATCAAAACTTTACGCTTAACTCTAGTTTGAATTTCAATTATGAATTATGAATTCAAGGGTTATAATTCATGTTATGAAGGATCTCTCGATGTTTAAATGTAGTTTAGAGCAGTTAGAATCAGAAAGGAGTGAAGGTACACTTTAAAAGGACTTAGACGGAGCAAACAACTGAAAACTGGATAGGGTAGGCGACCCTAGCGTACTGAGTGGCATGGGGCGCCAGCCACTTAACTTCAGAGGCAACTTTCTGGCGCACTGTTGGTACGGCGCGCCAGCCCCCTGCCCAGCAAATCCGATGATTTTTGTTTCTTGTTTCTGACCCTAATTCACCTAGAATCGAATGGTTTCTTCCAAACCCTCTTAGATTCGTTTAACAAACTTAATTACATGAAAATCTACTTGAAAACCTTCAAGAACAGTACTCATTAACAAGATCCTCGCCTCAAGAACTCAACCAAACATCATAATTCAAGAATAGAGAACAATACCTCAAGAACACTCATCAAGAACTTAAATTTCTCAATCTTTATGGATGAATTCGATAATGTAAATCATGATTTGTATGTGGGTGAACGAACCCATCACTATGGAAGCTTATATACCTCTTAGGGATCAACCCTTGGCGAAATTCCTCGACAAATCTCAAGAACCTTGACGAACGCCTTGAACCTTTCCTCTTTTCTCCTCTTGAACACTTGTCAAAACCCTAAGCGTATTTAAGATTGTGAAAACTGATCCAAATCAGTTTTCACCCATAAAATATTACTAAAAACGTTTAATTAAAGCTGATGGGGTAAGGAAAAAACCAAAATACTCCTCATTAATTTGGGTAACTTTCCTTAACTGGACAAACTGACTTCAAACAGGTATATTTCTCTCATCCGAACTTGAAACTTAGCAAACTTGATGGTGTTGGAAAGAGGATTCAAATACCTTTAATTTGATATATTATGGTCCACCTAACTCGCCCTGTACTAAAAGTTATGGTCTTTTGAAGTTGAACCAAAACTCACAACTTAAGCTTAACTTGAACACATCACAAATTAGCTCTTTCCAAATTAGTTCTTTCTAAATTTAGCCCTTTCTAAGGCCAAGATGTTACAATATCTCCCCCTTGGAAATATTCGTCCTTGAATGAGATTACTCTAAGCAGAAAGGAGGGTGGAAATATTTACACCCAACTCAAACACCCCACAAGCAATTTAACACACTCAACATATCAATTTAAAGAGTACCAAGAAAAGAATTAGTACCTTGATTTGAAATTTATCCGGACTCAAATATATGTGGGTATCTTTTCTTCATATCTTCCTCAGCCTCCCAAGAAGCTTCCTCAACAAACCGATTCCTCCACAAAACCTTGACTGATGCTACCTCCTTGGTTCTCAACTTGCGAACCTGACGATCAAGTATCTCAATGGGTACCTCCTCATAAGATAGGTTGTCCTTAATACCAATATTTTCAGTAGGTATAATAAGTGAAGGATCTCCCATACATTTCTTCAACATAGAAATGTGAAATACCGGATGGACTGCTGATAACGCTGGCGGTAGCTCCAACTCATAAGTTACATTGCCAATCCTCTTGGATATCCTGTAAGGACCAATATACCGGGGACTGAGTTTCCCCTTCTTTCCGAACCTCATAACACCCTTCATGGGTGAAACCTTCAAATAAATCCAATCGTCCACCTCAAACTCTAAGTTTCTTCTCCTAACATCGGTACATGATTTATAACAACTTTGTGCTGTTTTCAACCTTTCTTGAATGGTCTTCACTTTCTCCATAGCTTGATGAACCAAGTATGGTCCTATCAACCCAACTTCACTAACCTCAAATCATCCAATGGGAGATCTACATCTTCTCCCATAAAGAGCCTCATAAGGAGCCATCTGGATGCTAGAGTGATAATTATTTTTTTAAGCAAACTCAATGAGAGGTAAGTGATCATCCCAATTACCCTTGAAATTGATTACACACGCCCTCAACATATCCTCTAAAGTCTGAATTGTGCGCTCTGCTTGACAATCAGTCTGAGGATGGAAAGCAGTACTCAAATTTACCTTCGAACCCAAACCTTGTGCGGTGAATTGCGCACCTCCATCTGAAATGAAGGACACTAGAACTCCATGAATTCTGACTACCTCTTGAATATATAATTTGGCATAATCTTCTGCTAAATAGGTAGTCTTTACCGGCAATAAATGGGCTGATTTAGTCATTCGGTCTACAGTCACCCCAATCGAATCATGTTGCCTGCGTGATCACGACAAACCAGTAATAAAATCCATATTGATCATCTCTTACTTCCATTCCAGAAGATCTATATTTTGAGCCATACCACCGGGCCTTTGGTACTCTACCTTGACTTGTTGGAAATTTGGACACTTAGCAACGAACTCTACAATACATCTCTTCATACTACTCCACTAATAGAATTCTCTCAAGTCATGATACATCTTTATGGAACCAGGATGTATAGAGTATCTGGATCTATGAGCTTCCTCCATGATCCTTTCTTGGAGTTTATCCACCTTTGGTACACATAATCTACCTTGATACCTCAACACACCATCTCCCCCTTGTTCAAAGGCCAACACTTTCTTCTTATGAACATTTGCCTTCAATTCGAGCAAAATAGGGACTTGGTCTTATTTCTATTTTACTTCAGACACTAGCGATGACTCAGCCCCATTCATCACCACCACTCCACCTTTCTTGGAATCCATTAACCGGACTCCCAATCGTGCAAGTCTGTGCACATCTTTGGCTAGTTCTTTCTTGCCTTCCTCAACATGGGAAGTACTACCCATAGACAATCTACTCAATGCATCAGCAACAATATTAGGCGTAGATGGGTGATAGAGAATACTCATGTCATAACCCTTGAGTAACTCCACCCATCTCCTCTGTCTAAGATTAAACTCTTTCTGATTGAATACATACTGAAGACACGTGTGATCGGGGAACACATCAACATGAACTCCATAGAGATAATGATGCCATAATTTCAAGAAAAACACAACAACAGCCAACTCTAGATCATGGGTTGGGTAATTCCTACCATGAATCTTAAGCTATCTGTAGGCATAAGCTATAACATTGCCATTCTGCATCAATACACAACCCAGTCCAACTTTGGATACATCACAATACACAACAAAACCTTATGTACCTTCCGGTAAGGTCAACACTGGGGAAGTAGTCAACCTAGTTTTCAATTCCTGAAAGCTCTTCTCACAAGATTTTTAGACCATTGACACTTCGCTATCTTCTGAGTCAACTTTGTCAAAGGGGATGAAATAGATGAGAACCCCTTGACGAATCTTCTATAATATACAGCCAATCCCGAGAAACTCATAATATCAGTTGGAGATGTGGGTTTAGGCTAGTTCTGCACTGCCTCAATCTTCTGAGTGTCAACTCGAATCCCATCAACAGAAACAATGAGGCCTAAGAATGCCACTGACTCAAGAAAAAACTCACACTTAGAGAATTTGGCATACAACTCTCTATCTCTAAGAGTTTGAAGAATTACTCAAAGATGACTAACACGATCCTCCTAATTCCTCGAATAGATCAAAATGTCATCGATGAATACGATAACAAACATATTAAGATAAGGCTTAAAAACTTTGTTCATAAGGTCTACAAATGTTGCAGGAGCATTAGTCAAACCAAAAGACATGACTAAAAACTCATAATGACCATAGCAGGTCTTGAAGGATGTCTTTGAAATATCACTCTCTCTTACTCTTAATTGATGATAGCCAGATCTGAGGTCTATCTTAGAAGAACAAGTGGCACCCTGAAGTTGATCAAAAAGATCATCAATTCTCGGAAGGGGATACTTATTCTTTATGGTAACCTTGTTCAATTGACAGTAATCAATACACATCCTAAGTGAACCATTTTTCTTTCTCACAAATAAGACTGGAGCGCCCAAAGGTGAGATAGTTGGTCGTATGAAACCTTCATCAATAAGGTTTTTCACCTACTCTTTTAACTCTTTCAACTCAGCGGGAGCCAGTTCAATATGGTGGAATAGAAATAGGCCGAGTATCAGGAAGAATATCTATACCAAAATTTATTTCTCTCTCAGGAGGGACTCCAAGAAGATCATCTGGAAAGACCTCTGGAAACTCACTCACCACTGGAACTGACTGAATAGGTGGTGTCTCAACACTACAGTCATTAACTCGGACTACAAAATATCTATACTAAAATTTATTTCTCTCTCAGGAGGGACTCCAAGAAGATCATCTGGAAAGACCTCTGGAAACTCACTCACAATTGGAACTGACTGAATAGGTGGTGTCTCAACACAACAGTCATTAACTCGGACTAAGTGATAGATGCACCCCTTGGAAACTAACTTTCTCTCCTTAAGGTATAAAATAAAACGACCCTTAGGCACTACTGAACTACTCATCCACTCTATAACTGGCTCATTAGTAAACTGGAACTTAACTACTCGAGTTCGAGTTCTATAATCAACTGAGGCATAATAAGTATAAAGCCAGTCCATACCTAGAATAACATCAAAGTCTACCATATCTAACTCGACTAAGTCAGCCATGGTGTCCTTGTGATTGACAAAAATGGTACAATTACGATAAAATCTCTCAGCTAGAATAGATTCACCAACAGGTGTGGAAATACTGAAGGGCTTAAGAAGTTGTTCGGGAATAATATCGAACCTTATAGCAATATATGGAGTCACAAAAGTTAGACTCGTACCAAGATATAACAATGCATATACATCAAAAGTAAAGACTTTTATCATACCAGTGACAACATTTGGTGAATTCTCTTGCTCTTGGTGACAAGTGATAGCATACAGACGGTTTGGTCCTCCGTCTATCCCTGAAGTAGCTCTTCCAGGTGCAACTCTATCTGGCGGAGCCACTGAAGAAGATTTGGCTCTATTGCCCCCATTACCATTACCCTTCCTGTTCTTAAGACACTCTCTCATGAAGTGACATGTCTGAACACACTTGAAACAACCAGTGGATCCATTGTGACACGCTCTTGGTGGTTCCTACCACACTTAATACATGCAGGAGTTCAATTACCCCGTTGTGCCACACTACCTTGCGATTGTGCAGGTCTAGCTCTGAAGTTCTGAAAATTCTGATTCTTGAACTCACCTCTGTTCTTTGGTCCAGGTGCACTAGCAGATGATGGAGTAGGTCCATTTGGCTTTTGTGAAAAGATGACCAGTTCGCATTGCTCTTCTGCTGCCCGGACACATTTCATGTTGTCATAGCTTTATTGTTCTGGAACACTTCTCTATCTCTCACCTTATCTTTCTCAACCAGTTGCACATGGATCATCAGCCTAGCTATGTCCATGTCCTCTACGAGACTGTTGACACCCAATTTTGACCCTCCCCGATTGGAATTAATTTTTGAGCTTCTTAGATTTCAAACGATTTGAAATAATTAGCTTTATAAAATTCAAATATTTTTCATGTTTTTAAAGTAATTTTAGTCATTTTTACAATATTTTTAAATAAATAATATATTTTGTATAGCTTTATATACAACTAGATTTCATAAATATTTGAATATTATATCGAAATAATTACATTTTTAAACTAAATATTTTGTTAATTTAGTTAGTTTGAATTATAGTCATAATTTTTGAATTAAATAGTTTAATTATTTTATAATCAAGTTAATTATCTTATTTCATTAAGATTAAGACCTGATCTTCACTGCGCTTACCATTCAGGAGGTACTGGACATAGTACTGAGGATTGTATCAACTCAAAGCATAAAATTCAAGATTTTATAGATCAAAAGGTTGTCACTCTTCAGAAAGCCACTCCTAATGTCAATAGTAACCCTATGCCGAATCATGGAGGGGTGACTTTTAATATGATTGAAGTCGAAGAAGATTTGAATGTGGAGAAAGTTATAGTCTCAGTCAACCTTGAAATGCTTTAGAAAGTTGTAGCCTCTCCAACCAAAAGAGAGAAATCCAAATTTGTGATCATGACACCTCATCAAACTTTTGCTTTAGTACTGAAGGAGGGTCAAAACAAGTGGAAGATCGATCAAGCTTTTCCAAAGTCATTGCCCCACTTAACCAGTCATTTCCAATGCAAAATGTTCTAGGGGAAGGAATCAAAAATTTATTCAAAGAAGGTGATATTGTGCTGAAGGAGTTGATCGAGACATCAAGCATACGAGACGCCGAGCCAATGGAGTAAGTTCTTAATTGGACTTCCACTTTGCTCTTGATTTCTCGCTCATCTTAATAGAAAAAGATGAATCCTATGCTATTTTGGAAATCGGTGGTAGTTTGAATGAGTCTTGGGACCCACCTTTTATGTCATTTTAACTGATTATGTTTTAATATCCCTCGTAATGTTATGAAAAAGGCAAAATGACCCATGGTCATGGACAAAGTTTGTATTTCCTTATTTTAAATAAAAGCCTCTTCAATTGCATGACCCATGGTCATGGGCAAAGTTCGTATTACCTTATTTTCAATGAAAGTCTCTTCTATTGTGAAAATTATTTTGTTTGCTTTAATTTTTTCTATCAAACAATCTTTGCTTTTTGTTTTTGTAAAAATAATTTTTTAAACCTGTCAATATCATGTCATGTCACAAGTTTAATGAACAAAATGAGGTAGATGAAGCTGAGTTTGAAGAGTATAATGAGGAGATCATGACATTTGAACACCTTATCAAAGATTTGAAACAATTCGAGAATTAGGATAAGTCAAATCTGGACGAGAATCTAGAAGAAAATGAATGTGTCAAAGAAACACGAATCAATGTCTATTTGACAGAAGCTCAGAAAAGAAAACTCATCAGTTTGCCCAGACAATACATCGATACAGTTGTTTGATGGCATATCGTTGTTGAGCATAGACATTTATCTCAAGTTGCCAATCGACGCAGATGCTATCAAGAGCTATTATATTTGAAGATTCAGAGTTTCTTTTATTTCTTTCCTTGTAATCGCATCGTTTGTTTGTAATCGTCTTATGTTCTATAGTTAGAAAATTATAATTTGTAATGAACTATGTCTGACCTGAATTCTCAAGAATGAGATACGTAGGCGGCCTATGTCGGCCTCAGTCACCCCATTATCCTTTTTTAATATTTTCTTGTACTTGAACTATGTTCGACCAGAATTCTCAAGAATGAGATACGTAGGCAGTCTATGTCGGCCTCGATTATTTCCTTGTTTAATTTCCTATTTTCTGTTAATCTTCGAGGGGGAACTACATTTGTCCTGATTCCTGCATCAACGGGATACATAGGTGCCACATTGGTTCGGTCATATCTCTCATAAGATTTCTATTTCTCTTTACAATCAAAACTGGGACATGATTTTTGAGAGGGACTCAAAATTCTCAAGAATAGGATCTCTCCAACAAGTCGAGACTGAAGATACATTGAAAGTTGAATTGGGACATAATTTTTTAGAGGGTCTAAAAAATTCTACAAGTCATATATATCAACAGTTCGAGATACTCCAAGACATCTAATTGGGACAATTTTTTTAGGATGGCCTCAAAAATTTCTTCAAGCATCACTAGAAGTTTGTAGTCAATTTCAAATAATTTGAGCATGATCAGAAGTTTAAAACTAACTTCAAATGATATCTGACATCGTTAAAGTTCATAGTCAACTTCAACAATCTCCCGCATCGTTGCATTTCAGAGTCAACTACAAAACTTCCTAATTATAGTAGATTTCGGGAGGACCGTGTCAGAAATTTCCCAAGCTTTAAGGATTTTTGAATTCTACAGAACAAGCTATCAGACACACCAAAGTTTCGAACCAAGGACGTTCATTTAAGCTTGACGTGACATAACACTTGACACTGACCTTTTTCAATTACAACTTTTTGAAAATCTTTTTCTTACAGGTTTTATCTATATGTTTCAAATATTTTTTCATAAAATGTTGTCTTGTCTATTGAGAAGCAAGAGATCTGAGCGATCAACTGAAGATAGCAAGACAAGAAACAAGCGATTGAAGAAGTCAACACAAATCAGTTTCTTTTAAAAACTAACAATTTTTCTGTGGATGCAGGTCTATAAGATTGCCTCAAGTTCATCATATTCCTTCGTTCAACGAATATGGAAAAGTCAAAAGGGAGAGGAGCTCCCTAAAATAAACAACTTTTTTGTAGATGCAGGAAAGTCATGAAGTTATTCAGAAGAAAAGAAAGAGTTCTTAATACGAGCAGCAACACCTCGTTTAAATTCTCAGCAAAACATGGGTCACAACAAAAATAAAGTGTTCAAAATAGAAACAAGTGAAAGCATCACTCTCAACATATACAAGCATTTTCGATGACACGAGATTACATTTTTCAGTATCAAGAACGTTTGAAGAATATTACAAAATCCCGTCGATATTAGACGTGGTAATATGAACTACCTAGAGGGACATTGTCTTTACCATCCGGATGGACATTCCTAGAGTATTATCAAATGAGACAATACCATCACGTAGAGGGACATCATCATCATTTTATCAATGGAATATTATCATCCTACCGACGGATCTTCATCATCATCATTATCATCCTACCATCGGATTTTCATTATTATTATCCTACCAATGGATCAGCATTATCCTGCCAATGGATCAACATCATCTTATCAATGGATCAACATCATCCTATCGATGGATCTTCATTATCATTATCCTACCAATGGATCAGCATTATCCTATCAATGGATCATCAACATTATCCTACCAATGGATCAACATTATCCTACCGACGGATCTTCATCATTATCCTACCGACGGATCTTTATTATCATCATCCTACCAATGGATCTTCATCAGTATTATCTTATCAATAGATCATTGTCAATCATCATTTTATCGATTGAGCATTATCATCCTACCAATGGATCAACATCACTCTACCAATGAATTATCGTCATCCTATCAATGAAGCATCATTATCCTACCAATGGAGCATCAACATCATCATCCTATCGATAGAGCATCATCATCATCCTATCAGTGGAGCAACATCATCATTCTATCATTATCGTCATCCTATCAATGAAGCATCGTTATCCTACCAATGGATCATCAACATCATCATCCTATCATGTAGCAGCATTATCCTATCAATGGATCAACATCATCTTACCAATTGATTATCGTCATCATTATTTTCATTTGCAAGAATGTCATCAAGAGAGCCATCAACATATTACATCAGTCTATATTTTATTACTTTGATAGGTATTAGAAGAAGAGTACATTTGAAAAATTATATTGCAAATATGAAATACAAGTTTTATTGGCCTAACGTCATGCTGAAGAAATTGATGTTAAATGTCCAAGGAGAGTGACTAAGTGTCAACATGGTAAAAGTCGCTATCTCTCCATTTGAATTACATTTTATGCTAATGAGTTTTATCTCGGTCTTTGTCGAGAGCATCCACGAGGATGAATTCTCAAATCAAACCACAGGTGCGGACGACATCAACAAGGATAAATCACAACGTGGAACTTTTTCTTAGCAGCGAATTGGGACATAGTCCGAAGAGGAGAGTTAAACTCTTAGGACGCGAGCTTAGGAGCGACTTCCACCACAATCAAACCACACCCCTATCATAAGACATGTGGGTTTTTCTTTGGGTTTATCGGTTTCAGTTTCACATCTAGAAGATTTTAGTTTTTCACCGGAAGCAACTTTCCAATTCGAGTGACAATGCTCCAAGAGGTTTGGAAATTATGTATGTGTAACTTCTTAATTATGGGTGTGAAGTGCGCCACATTCATGTGTAAGAGGTTGCAAGCCTCCTTGTAGTACTCGACTTACTTTTTCCCTCTTCCCAACCAAAGGTTATCTTGCATACTAGATTTCCTTTTCATCTGTTCGAGTCGAACTACAAGCAGCCTGATTCCTCAAGTTGGAGGATATGTAGGCGGGATCAGTGTTAAAAACTCGATTGCATTCTAACATTCTCTCTTAAGTCTTATTCCTAAGCATTCCGGTGCATTCATAATTCGATATCGCAATGGCTTTTGAATTTTTTCAGAATCGTGCGTTGAATCAAGCGTACGAACTACAAGTGACCTGCATTCTCATATAACCTGAGATATGTGGGAAACACATTCTTTGGGGTTCAAGCATAATTCCTAAAGTCTGTACCAAAATCCTTTTACTTAAAGATTAAGATGTGGTCGGTCAAAATAGGATTCGTCAATTTCAGTTTCCTCGAATTTCTTTCGTCAATCCAAGTCAAACGAGAGACAGTTGTTGACACCCAATTTTGACCCTCCTCGATAGGAATTAATTTTTGAGATTCTTAGATTTCTAGCGATTTGAAATAATTAGCTTTATAATATTTTTCAAGTTCTTAAAGTAATTTTAGTCATTTTTACAATATTTTTAAATAAATAATATATTTTGTATAATTATATATACAACTAGTATGTTTCATAAATATTTGAATATCATATCAAAAGAATTACATTTTTAAACTAAATATTTTGTAAATTTAGTTAGTTTGAATTATAGTTATAATTTTTGAATTAAATAGTTTAATTATTTTATAATCAAGTTAATTATTTTATTTCATTAAGATTAAGAAGCTCATTAATTAATTTTTATTAATTCATCTTGTTTAGTTTTAGCCGAATCATCAACTAAACTCATTTGGCTAGATTATTAATTTCTATTGGTTATGATTGAAATTCTTACGGTCATTTCCGTAATTGCAATTTTAGTAATTCTTCAACTTAATTGCAAGACCAAAGTTCTTGGGCCATTTTTCCCTTCTAAATTCCAGCACCCAATACAACAGCTACATTAGTAGCCTAATTCCTCTAAAACCTCAATACCCAACCCACCAAGTAACACCCAACCCGACCCAAATTTTGTGTTCACAAGAGAAGACCCAGGAAACTTCACGTTCAACAGAACAAATCCAGATGTGTCCTTGTCAGCAAGTTCACGGTGTCAAGACGAAGAGTACCCAACGTTCATAATTTCCTCAACTCCAAGCAGAATATTCCAAGAACAATTCGATTTTCCATCCCAATGTTCACTAGCAGCAAGCGACGTCTAGACACTGTGTCAAAATTCATAGCGACTTCACACTGTGTACATGCCACCAGCTATGCGTACAACAGTACACTGCATTTTCTCATCGTCTTCTTCACTCCCTCGACAATTCATACAAGCGCCAGTGCTAGGTGGAGCGATATCAACGATTCACTCATCCTAGTCTTAAGATCGACAACCCTTGTTGTTTAGCCGTTGGAATTTGTTGGGAATTTGAAGAATTTTCGTACAAGCAGCAGAGATTTTCGAGTGGGGATTCTAAAATTCCCTTGTTCTTACTCGAAATGGCCTCATATTTCCCCCCCTCCTTTTCTTTATTGAAGTTGGGAAAAATTTAGGAAGACAATTGAGAAAGGGTATAGAAAGTTAACTAGAATTTTGCTCACGAAATATAGCTCACAAAGGTTTGGGAGTAGTCATTTCATTCCTAAGAATTTCATATTTAGCTCACTGATTCAAAGTTCCTAGAATGTCGCAACCCAAATCATGTCAAAGTATTCTCAGTTTGTTGTTCGTGTTTGGTGACTCCCTTTGAAAATTGTTTTTTCTTTAAAACTTAAGTTAAGTTGATTTTCAAAACCAAAGTATTTTCTTTTTTCTTGAAAACTGAGACAACCCAGACACAAACAAGCTCATCCTGCTCCTCATATCAGAAACCATCTCCGGAACATAACGGGACAGTTGAGTGAAGTTGAGGTTGTACTCATGCACACTCATGTATTTCTGCTTAAGTGTAAGGAATTCTCTTACCTTTGCTTCTCTCAGCTCACGGGAAAAGAAACGCCCCATGAAGGCACCTTCAAACGCAACCGAACTCACAATTGGTGCTCCTTCAGCTCTACTCTTCTTCCATTGGTCATACCAGATCCTAGCAACACCCTTGAGTTGGTATGCAACTAGTTCCACACGTTGAAACATCTGAAAGATGCATCACCTCAAACATTTTCTGCAACTCTTCCACAAAGTTTTCTGGATTCTCACTAACACTTAAACTGGTGAGGTCTGGAGGAATTATCCTTAAGAACTCACAGATCCTTGATGTTTCAGCCATATCCTGTCGATTCACTCTGTGTTGTCTAGCTTGGTTGGTCATAACTAGACTCAACATCCAGATAGCATCCTAGAACTCAACATTAGTGACCTCTTCTTGGGGTTGCACTTCTGGTGCATTGGGTACCCCTTGATCCTGGAGATCAACATTCCCCCTAGAAGGACGACCTCAAACAACTCTTCGTGGAGGCATGATCTGAAAGATACACGCAAACACAAATTAGAAGGAAAATTTTTAGAGTTGAACTCTATCGCACGAAAGAGTATGAAAAAAGTGAGAAATTTCCTAAATATCGCAGCTTCCTAATTATAGATATAGTGTGCTTCACATCGATAACTAATACTCTTCAGACACAGCTTCAAATACTCCCTAGGACTATTGAAAGCCTAGCTCTGAAACCAAGTTTGACACGCCCTGAGCCTAAACCCTGGACGTGGCCAACACTAGAGAACCATTGTTGACTCTAAGCAAACCCTTGGCCTAGCTCAACTCTCAGTGGAAGACTTACTCAACATAAGATGAACTCCAATATCAAACTTTCACTCAAATGTCTCAAATGAATAACTCAAAATATAATAGAATATTCAACTAGCTAAAAATAGACAACTCAAGTCTTTAAAACATTTAATAAAGAAATGAAATTGTTACTGTCTATCTATGAAGCCTCTAAATGACAAAGATGGAAGTCGAGACAAGACCCACGACATCCTAACAAAACCAAAAAGTAAATGGAATCCTCCAGAAGTAAGGAGGCTTACCAAAGCTAACTCGAACTACTATGGTATCGACGAAACACCTGTTGATGACCTTGATCTCCTGTATCTGCATCATTTCATGATGTAAACCAAATGACATCAATACATTGAATGTACGAGCATGTAAGGGGAACACTGAACATAACATAAAAGCTTGAACTTGGAAAGAAGGAAACATACTCACCTCAACTCAACATCAACATCAACTCATGGATACTCAACTAAATACAATATAAAAACAACAATAAAAATGCAGTTTATATGAAGTATTTGAAATAGTAGATAACAACTTAATATATTTAAAAATACAATAACAACTCTGTTTTATGTAAAGATACAAAATAACTCAATTTGGGAGATTCTCTAACCCACAACAATCACTATGAGCTATGTGATGATACAACGTCTCGACCACGCTTCCAGCACTGTCATATACGTTGCCGTAGTTTAAGACATCCTCAACTAAGTTGATCCACTAAGCTATGCTTAAAAAGCAATAAGGAATCATATAAAAAGTATGACCCTTTTCTACCCACGCTGGCTACATGGTTTATGAGGACTTTGAGTTTATCGAACTCGTCCCTATATCGGTGCTCAAGACTTCTCCCAATTATATAGCTCAGCTCATATGCTGAAAAACATTTTCTCATCCTCAAACTTTGAGATTATTGCTCAAAAGGTTTCTCTTCAAAGAGATAGTAATCAAAACTCCTCATGAACTCATTTGGAAATCGATGTTTCCTCTCATTTTAAATGTAAAAATATTTACTCTTGGGAATACTTAGTTCCCATATATTCATTTTTAAAAATGAAACTCGACTCTCATCATCTTCATACTCAAGTCTTAAATCAAGTTTTAAAAAATTGTAAAAGACTTTTCTAAATGACTCGAAAGAACTCTCACGACTTTACTCTTAACTCTACCTTGAATTTGAATTATAAATTCAAGGGTTATGATTCATGTTATAAAAGATCTCTCGATCTTTAAATGTAGTTTAGAGTAGCAGACAGAGTAGATGATTGAAAAATAGGATGGGGCAGGCGACCATGGCGCCAACCCCTTAACTTCAGAGGCAATTTTCTGGTGCACTGCTGGCGCGGCGTGCCAACCCCCTGCCTAGAAAATCTGACGAATTTTGTTTCTCCTTTCTGACCCTAATTCGCCTAGAATCGAATGGTTTCTTCCAAACCCTCTTAGATTCCTTTACCCAACTTAATTACATGAAAATAAATTTAAAACCTTCAAGAACAATACTCATTAACAAGATCCTTGCCTCAAGAACTCAACCAAACATCATAATTCAACAATGGAGAACAACACCTCAAGAGCGTAAATTTCTCAATCTTTATGGATGAATTCGATAATGTAAATCATGATTGGCGTATGGACGAATGATCCCATAACTATGGAATCTTACATACCTCTTAGGGATCAACACCTGATGAAATTCCTCGACAAATCTCAAGAACCTTGACGAACGCCTTGAACCTTTCCTCTCTTCTCCTTTTGAAGTCTTCTCAAAATCCTAAGCGTATTTAGGTTTGTGAAAACTGAATCAAATCAGTTTTTACCCCTAAAATATTACTAAAAATGTTTAAAGTTGGTGGGGTAAGGAAAAGACCAAAATACCCCTCATTAATTTAGGTAACTTTCCTTAACTGGACAGACTGACTTCAAACAAGCATATCTCCCTCATCTGAACTCGAAACTTAGCAAACTCAGTGACGTTGGAAAGAGGATTCAAAGACCTTTGATTTGATATCTTATGAACCACCTAACTCATCCTGTATTGAATGTTATGTTTGTCTGAAGTTGACTTAAAACTTACAACTTAAGCTTAACTTGAACAAATCACAAATTAGCTCTTTCCAAATTAGTTCTTTCTAAATTTAGTCCTTTTTAAGGCCGAGGTGTTACAATGCAAGTATATTTTGTTTCACTTAGAAAGAAATGTTTTTGAACTTATAGTTCTTAGATCAAAATATATGTCATTGGGGTACAAATGAATCATTGTGCGAAAGTATAACCATAAGATACAAAGTACGATATTTGCCTTAGGACGTAAATGATTTTCGCAAAAATCCTTACATTACTAAATGGAGATATATTCTCCGGTAGTGGATGCAATGAGACTTATTTCAGTATGGCAGTAGATAAAATACTTGAAAATGTATAATGAATGGTTATCATGTCTAACTAGACGATGAAGGTTATATGAAAATTCTTGAAAGATGTAAAAGGTCTTAAAACAATTCCATTGAGTACCCAATGATTCTGATATTGCTTAACACAGAGAAAAAATCTTTTTGATCTCACGAAAATGATTTAAAATTCCATGTATTAGTGCAGTTGATGCACTTACATATTGTTCGTTATATAAATACCATAATATTATTTGATATACACAACGAAAGTTATGTGAAGGGATTGTCATATTATCATTTAAGTTATGCCAAGAAATTAATAAAGCAAGTGACTCAACACAAAGAAGATGGGTGATTTTCTTTGAGAAGAATAGTCGAGCTTCAATAAAATTGAAATGATCAATCTTCGAGTCATAAATGATTTGATTATGTAGATGCAGAATATTTATTTGATTTGCATAAAGATCAATCCCAAATGGGCTATTTGTTTACATATGGAGGCACAACAATATCTTGGCATTCAAAGAATCAAACATTAGTAACCACTTCTTCAAACCATGCAGAAATAATATTGATCTATGAAGTAAGTCGGGAGTGTGTTTGGTTGGAATCATGATCTATCATATTAAGAAAATATGTGATTTTCTTTTGGAAAATAATATTTCAGCCACCATATACGAAAATAATATATAGTTCAATTGAAGGGAGGATACAATCAAAGGAGATCAGACAAAGCATATTTCACCAAAATTCTTGTTCACAGATGATCATCAATAAAATGATGAGTTAGACATTCAAAGACTAGTTCAAGTGATAATCTTGTAAACTTATTCACTAAGGATTCCCAACATCAATATTTGAGAAGTTATAATATAAGATTGGAATGCATCGTCTCTGAGATATTAGGTAATTTTTTTATCAGGGGTAGGAAAATACGTGTTGTACTCTTTTTCCTAACCATGGTTTTATCCCAATTGGATTTTCCTGGTAAGGTTTTTAATGAGGCAACTTATTTTTCGTGAAACTACATTTTTTACATGTCATTCATTTTATTCATTACATTTGTTAATATTCATTTTATTTGTCACTATTACTAATATTCATTTTTTGTTTTTACCACAATCTAGAAATACATTAAAATTGGATAAGAATTGCCTACACAGATATTTTATTAACCGGTGGTTTGGCCCACGGTTTAAGATCATGTTATTGTACTAAAGTGTTTTTCAATTTTATATTTAAACAATTTCTTGGCCACAAAGTTAGATGGTGGATAAAATATTTTAGGATAGGGTTTAATAATTTTTTAGATAAAAATAGGTCTCTTCACTGTTTTTCATCTTTCTGGCCAGCTCACCGCCGGAGTACCACCCTTGTCGGAGCACCATTATCATGACCCAAGGTACACCCTAGATGTGACATGGCGTACAAGACCCAAAAGGCCCAATACAAGGCACTTAGCATACATCATACAAGATAATAGAGTTTAAAATATTTAAGAGACAGTTTCAACATATAAAAGTTTTATAGAGAAGAGCGGAAATCTAAACATCGTCTCAAAGCCATCTAGTAAATAAGAGTTTATCGGGATATATCCCGTACATCAAGTTCAAACACTGAAAGTAAAGGCAAATAGGAAATCAAGCTCGGTCCTTGGAACATGAGGACTCACCACAACTTGAAATCTCTCCAACAACCTCTAGCCACGAAATTGAGAACCCTGAATGTCAGATCCTACATTTGGGGAAATGTAGGCAAGAGTATGCGTCAGTACAAAAATGCACTAAGTATGATAGTCATGCATAAAAGTATGAAATCATGCTAAAACAAACATTTTCATGATATGCAAAGACCAAGTCAAACATAAGATAAGAAGGTTAGAAAACACACAACGAAACCATGATCAATGCAAGTAAAACCGACTTTGAACAGATGTGAGATGCTTCTTGAAGTAACCTTAGTTCATTATTATTGTGGGAATTAGCCTTAATGGACATAAAGACCATGTGAGCTATAACATGATCCCCCGGTGTCTCCCACACCGAAATGGGTTGTCCTACTTGCCAAGGTAGAACCATGAATCTGAGCTAAAGTGGATCCATTAGCTAATTTCTATCTTAACAATCATCCTATGGGAGCACATAGGTAAGTGATAAGCAAATTGCTTCTAGAAACCTGACCTCTACTAACGGGAGATCTTCCACCTCAATATCCTCTCGGTGCTAAGCATAGATCCCATGGAATAGCCATTTCTTACTTGTTCTTATTATCCTAGTAAGGGCACGTCATCTTGCCAATCCAAGCTAAGCCATAAGTCATCCAGGGAAAGGTATCATTCAATAACCAATCCAAACTAGTTTTCATTAGGATAGCTCTTTATCTTTGATTAATTTAGGTGAGAAGACCTTACAACCTTAGAACCCTTTACTATGTGAGAAAATCTTTCACAATCATACTTTTATGTGTTTATGAGAAATTCTTTCAACAACATCATCATTGATACTTTACTCTCAAAGCATCGTTAAAACCTTTGCATAGATTTCATAAGAACATGTATAATTATTCCATAATTCACCTTTCAAGGTTCAAAACCTACTTTCATATGATCATAATTTGGAAAACATAGGTATTTCATGGGTTCATAGGGGAATTATCATGATATCATAGTATTTCGTCAATTCATGCATAAGAGATCATAATTCAATCATTTAAATAAATAATCAAGAGAACCCATGAATTGAAGAAAATCCTAAATCAATTGGGGATTTCTAACTTTGAAAATAGGAAAATTTAGGAACTCCATGAATGGAAGGAATCAATGGATGAAAACTATCATACCTTCATGCCAAAAGCTTGGAAGCAATGAAGGATTAGGAGGCTTCATCTTCAACTTCTAAAGAGATAAACATTTGTGAGGAAGAGTTTGATCTTCTTTTGAGAATTTGAGAGAATGAATTGGGTTCGGGTAATTTGGGGGTTTAAAATCATTATATAGGCTTCTATTAGAGAGCAAAATGACATAGTGTTGAGTTATAATAATTGGAAAAAGACTCAACAACCCTGACTTAAAAACGGCTGAATGCCATCTACAACAGGATTGACGAACCATCGTTTGGACTACCATCCATCGACTGGGTCCGTCGTTCATGGTCTGCCCGATAGGGCTTCACTAAAATGAGCATAACTTTTTACTCGGGGTGTGGATTTTAGCAAACTTGGTAAGGTTGGAAAGAGGATTCAATTATCTTTAATTTGATAGGTTATGGGCCACCTATATCATTTTGTGCTAAAAGCTATGACCGTTTGAAGTTGACCCAAAATCCCTTTCTTTCAAAATAACTGTCGTTGTCAACGACGGTGGTGAACCATGGTTTGTGGCTCAACCTACGGACCGTCC
Source organism: Solanum verrucosum (assembly GCF_900185275.1). NCBI lineage: Eukaryota > Viridiplantae > Streptophyta > Magnoliopsida > Solanales > Solanaceae > Solanum > Solanum verrucosum. The sequence continues at coordinate 4,078,865 of NW_026020539.1, forward strand.
TGTTCACCCTTTGTTGAATTCAGAGACTCAATTACTGGGCCACCAATGACGGGCCTTTTCCTACGGACCGTAGTTAAGTCTACAGACCCTAGGCCGTGGTCGTCATTCTCGAATTCTGACTATGAAATCTCTCTAAGTTTGACTCACCTACGAACCCTATCTATGGCTTGTGGAGTGGATGACGGGCCATCCTGGTCGACCGTTGAACAAGTACTAGAACTTAACATATTGGAAAACTTAAACTAACCAACCACAACCACAACCTATGGACCGTCGTCCTACCTACGGTCTGTGGATGGTGTCATCGTTGCTGACACCAAGTTGTGAAAAATCTAAATTTTTACCCTTTTTGAAATCTGAGGTATTACATTATCTCCCCGTGGGGATCATTCGTTCTCGAATGAGATTCAAACTAGCACGAAAAGAGTAGGAGAGAAACTAACAACCCAATCATCAATGCAACTTCATCAAAATGCACATAACCAAGGAGGAACATGGACTCCAAGCTAAAATATATTCAAACTATCATAAGTAAGATAAGAACTGGACCTAGCAGCCCAACATGAATGCACATATCCGAGGAGGAAACTTCATCTCCAAGCTAAAGCATACCTTTTTTAAAACATCTTTTCATAAGAAAAACATGCAAGATCATACTCAAATGCACATAATCATGAAGCAATCATTTAAACTAAATCATATTTTGAAAAAAATCAAATTTTCTATGAGCATGCATGCATGAGGAAACATGAGGATGACTAAGACACAAGAATCCTAAAGAGTGAACCATGAGGGCGAAGACCTCAAGCTAGACTTGAAGATAGAAGGAAAATATATAGGGATACTAGGACATCACATCGCCTTCGAACTTTCACCCACCAAACCATGACAAGGAACTCTTCCAAAATCAACATAGTTCTACTCACGTACAAACCATGAAGCACACTATTCCCTCTTGGGAGCAAACCCCACCAGTATTTTCAAATCCATCTTCCTCAATCCAAACTATAACACCAACGTCGTAACAACCATTAAACAATTGATACAAGTAAATGCCTAAGAAGTTTCCACAAGGGTTTTCAAGAACTACTATAAATACTATCTCTATACATGGAGTCTTACCAGATCCAACGAAACACTCAACATCAAGAAATACATAACCCCAAGCTAAAAGACATTAACTTACCGATTACTGCATTCGGGAAACCCTCATGATCTTCTTGAGTTTGAAGAGCATAAAACCTATCGTGTTTCCAACCACCACTAGGTTCGGAGTGTAACACCCCAGATCCAAAAGATGGTAAATAGCACTTTTAATGAGCTGTAGGTGCCAACCCACAAGGACCACCCACGACTCATGGATGAGACCACAGACCGTAGGTGTGGTCTGTGGAGGACCTCTCCAAAATAGACCCTGAAGGCCCAGGACCACGGCCTGACCAACAGACCGTCGATTAGACCATGGTCCATGGTTGAGGGCCCGTGGTTCAAGGGACCAGAATCACTTTCTGACCACCATTGATGGTCGTGTAGGACGGACCGTCGGTGTGTCCACAGTCCGTCAACTAGTGGTCGTGGGTCGAGATTCAACAGCTAAGTCTAGGGGAATTTTGGTCTTTTTCTAATTATTTTATCTCTATACTACGTCGTTTTACCCTTCACTAAGACATCTATATAAGTATTTTAATCCCCAAGTTTCCCAATAGAAACCATTCTCTCAAATTCACCAAAGGAAATCAAGCTCTTTCTCTCCAAAATATTTCTCTCTCTAGAACTTGAAGAAGAAGAAGAAAGGGTTCAAGCTAGGATCAAGGTCAAGTCTCAATTCCTTCATTAAAGATTAGCAATTGGTTTTGAGGTATGTTAGTTTTCATCCATGGATTCCTTCAATTCATGGAGTTCCCAAATTCTCATATTTTCGAAGTTAGAATTCCCCTATTGAGTTAGGGTTTTCTTCAATTGCCATGGGTTGTCTTGATTATTGATTTAAATAATTGAATTATGATCTCTTATGCATGAATTGATGAAATACTATTATTTTATGATGATTCCCCTATGAACTCATGTTTTCCCCATGTTTTCAAGTTATGATCATGTGATGTGGGATTTTGATTATAAAGGAGGAGTTTTATGAAATAAAGCATGTATTGAGAGAATTACAGGAATTTATGAGGAAATCTATATCTAACCCATGTTTTTCTAAATGTTGATGATTGAAAGTGGGTTTTGAATCTTGAAAGGTAAATTATAGAATTATGCATGTTCTTATGAAATCTATGCAAATGTTTTAAGGATGCTTTGAGAGTAAAGTATCAATGATGATGTTGTTATTGTGTTGTTGAAAGGATTTCTCATGAAACACATAAGAGCATGATGTGAAAGGTTTTCTCACATAGTAAGGATTTTAAGGTTGAAAGGTCTTCTCACCTAATTGAATCAACAATTAAGAGCTATCCAAATGAAACTTAACTTGGATTGGTTATCGAATGATACCTTTCCATGGATTATGACTTAGCTTGGATTGACAAGATAACGTGCCCTTCCATGGATAATAAGAACAAGTAAGAAATGACTATTCCATGAGATTTATGGTTAACACTGAGAGGATATCGAGATGGAAGCTCTCCCATTAGTAGAGGCTGAGTTTCTAGAAGCAATATCCTTATCCCTTACCTATGTGCCCCCATAGAATTATTGTCTAGATAGACATTAGCTAGTGGATCCACTTAAGCTAGAAGTTCATGGTCCTTACCTTGGCAAGTATGACAATTCTTTTCAGTGTGGGATACACCAAGGAATCATGTTATAGCTCACATGGTCTCTATGCCAGTTAAGGTTACTCCCCAAATTAATAATGAACTAAGGTTACTTCAAGAAGTATCGCACATGTGTTCAAAGGTTTTAATATGTTGGCTTGCATTTGACCATGTGTTATGACTTATGTTTTCTAACCCTTTATATCATGTTTTAGCTTGGTCAACTGCATGTCATGAAATTTCTCTTTTAGCATGATTTAAATGTTTTATGTATATAGTTATCAAACTTGGTACATTGTTTTGTACTAACGCATACTCTTGCCTACATTTCCCCAAATGTAGGGTCCAACAATCACGTTTCTCCGTTTTATGGCTAGTGGTTGATTTTGAGATTCTTGAGCTTTGGTGAGTCCTTATGCTTCATGGATGGATTTTATTGTTTCAGTTTTATTTCTTATTTCCAGTTTTGGACATGGTGTAGGGGCTAGGCCCAATTTCTCTTCTATTGTATTAGATGGCTATTAAGACAAGTGTTTTGGACTTCCGTTTTTATTTTATAAAACTATTGGTCTTGAAATGTTGTTTTACTTCCTTTATTATATTTCTTATGTTATGTATGCTAAGTGGATTGTATGGGATCTCTCGGGGTCCTATACGCCATGTTACATCTACGGCTACCCATGGGTCGTGACAAACTTGGTAATCAGAGCCCAAGGTTTTGAATGGTCCTAGGATATCTCATAAGCCACGTCGAGTAGAGTCTTGTTTATGAGTGTGAAGCACGCCACATTTATGAATGAAAGGCTATAAGATGCTTAGGAAAATCCACTTCATTCATTACTCTAAAGTCGTGCTATAGAGTTTAACTCTATAAAGTCTCTCTCCTAATCCTTATCCGATGCTCTACACGACATGGCTACTCAAAGAGCTTATGCTAGAAGGAATGTGTGGGAGAATGCGGAACAAGAAGCTTCTCCCTAAGCTCCTCAAGTTTCGGTCGATCCTTTGGCCGAGCAAGTGACTAATGCCGAGTTTAGGGATATTTTTCAAGTGTTGGCTCAAGCCATGGTGGCCCAAGCCAATAGGGAGGTTGCGGTTCCCATGAACCCAAATATGAGTACGATGACATCTAGAGTGAGGGACTTCACTAGGATGAATCCTCCGGAGTTACATGGTTCTAAGGTTGAGGAATATCCTCAAGAGTTCATTGATGAGGTTTTTAAGGTCTTGATGATCATGGGAGTGACACCGGTGGAAAATGTAGAGTTGTTCGCTTATCAACTAAAAGGTGTTACTCAAACTTGGTTCAACCAATGGAAATAAGGGAGATCGAAAGATGCGGGTCCTTTTGATTGGGAGAAGTTTAAGGTTGCTTTTCTTGATAGGTTCTTTCCCCTTAAGATGAGTAAAGTAAAGGTGCTTGAGTTTATCAAACTTCGTCAAGAAAGTATGGGTGTGAGGGAATATGCTTTGAAGTTTACATAATTGTCTAAATATGCTCCAACAATAGTTGCCGATTCTAGGGCAAAAATGAGTAAGTTTGTTTTAGGTGTGTCTGAAATGGTGGTTAAAGAGTGTCGTACCACCATGCTCATTAATGAAATGGATATTTCTCGTCTCATGGTTCATGCTGAACAGTTTGAAGATGAGAAACTTAAGGAAAATTCTAGGGAAGCAAAGAGGGCTAAGACCGGTGATGGAAATTTCTCTCATGCAAGTTTCGATGGACATGGTCAACCTAGATTTCAACAAAGGTTTTCCGGTCAAGGTTCCTCCAATGCTCTTCCTAAGTTCAACAAAGATAGGGTGTCTAACCCTAAGACTAAAGGAGGAAATGGTAGTGGATCTTCATTGCCTATGTCTACTCTCACTAGATGTGGAAAGAAGCACGAGAGGAAGTGCCTAGCCGGCATGGATGGTTGCTTCAATTGTGGTAAAATTGGTCATAAAATGAGAGATTGCCCAATGCTTATGGCTAAAGGAAGAAAGGGCAAGCCAGTTCCTTCTAGTGGTTCGGGTCCCAATGCTCCCAAGCAAAACTTATTCTATGCACTTCAGACTCGTGGTGAACAAGAGGGTTCTCCCAATGTGGTTACCGGTATGTTGAAAGTTTTCCATCTTGATGTTTATGCTTTAGTTGATCCCGGTGCTACCTTGTCTTTTGTGACGCCATATGTAGCTATGAGGTTTGATGTTCTTCCAGATGTGTTGTTAGAACCTGTTTATGTCTCTACTCTTGTTGGTGATTCTATTGTGGCTAATAGGGTTTATAGAAAGTGTCTCATTTCATTGTCCCATAGAGTCACTCTTGTTGGCTTGGTAGCAAGATATGATAGATTTTGATGTTATCTTTGGAATGGATTGGTTGCACTCATGTTATGCTTCTATCGATTATAGAACTCGTGTAGTCAAGTTTCAGTTTCCGAATGAGCATGTCCTAGAGTGGAAGGGGAGAAATTCTATACCTAAGGGTCAGTTTGTCTCTCATCTCAAAGCTAGATAGATGATTTCTAAGGGTTGCATGTACCATCTAGTTAGGGTGAGGATGTAGATTCCAAAACCCCTACTCTTGAGTCGGCCCCCGTTGTTAATGTGTTTCTGGAAGTGTTGCCAGATGAATTACTCGGTGTTCCTCCTGAGAAGGAGATAAGATAGACTTTGGTATTGAACTTCTCCTAGATATGCAACCTATTTCTATTTCTCCTTACTGTATGGCTCCACCAGAACTTAAGGAGTTGAAGGAACAATTGAAGGATTTGTTGGATAAGGGTTTTATCCGACCGAGTATTTCTCCATGGGGCACTCCAGTATTTTTTGTTAGAAAGAAAGATGGTTCTCTTTGTATGTGTATTGACTATCTTCAATTGAACAAGGTTATGATTAAGAATAAGTATCCTCTTCCAAAGATAGATGATTTATTTAACCAACTTCAAGGAGCAAGTTACTTTTTTAAGATTGACCTTCAGTCAGACTATCGCCAATTGAGGGTGAAGGACGATGATATTTCGAAGATGACTTTCTAACTCGGTATGGTCATTATGAGTTTTTGGTAATGTCGTTTGGATTGACTAATGCTCCAGCGCGTTTATGGATTTGATGAATAAGGTGTTTAGAAAATACCTTGACATGTTTGCGATTGTGTTCATTAATGATATATTGATCTATTCGAGAAGTGAGAATGAGCATATTGGTCATTTGAGGATCGTGTTGCAAATTCTTAAGGACCAACAACTCTTTGCAAAGTTTAGCAAATGTGGTTTTGGCTAAGGTCCGTAGCTTTCCTTAGCCATATTGTTTCAAGTAATGGTATTGAGGTAGACCCTTAGAAGATGTATGCGGTCAAGATTTGTCATAGACCTCTAACTCTTCCGGATATTAGAAGTTTCTTGGGTTTAGCCGGTTATTATAGAAGGTTTTTTGAAGGGTTCTCTTCAATTGCCTCTCCTTTGACGACTTTGACTCAAAAGAAGGCTAAGTTCATATGGTCCGAAAAGTGTGAGAAGATTTTCCAAGAGTTGAAGGATAGACTTACTTTCGCTCTGGTGTTGACTTTACCGGAAGGAACGGATAGCTTTGTTGTTTATTATGATGCATCTAGAATTGGGTTAGGGTGTATGCTTATGCAAAATGGAAAGGTGATTGCCTATGCCTCAAGGCAACTTAAGATTCATGAGAAGAATTATCCTACCCATGACCTTGAACTAGCGGTGGTTGTTTTTCCCTTAAAGATTTGGAGATATTATTTGTATGGTGTTCATGTAGATGTGTTTACCGACCACAAGAGTTTGCAATATGTGTTTAATCAAAAGGATCTAAATCTACGCCCAAAAAGGTGGCTTGAGTTATTCAAAGATTATGACATGAGTGTTCTCTATCACCCCGGAAAGGCAAATGTGGTGGAAGATGCTCTTTGTCGGTTATCCATGAGAAGTGTTGCTCATATTGAAGAAGAAAAGAAAGAGTTGGTTGGAGATGTTCATAGATTGGCCCGATTGGTTGTTCGATTAGTGGACTCTACGAAGGGTGGTGTGATGGTCCACAATGGTTCAGAATCATCTTTAGTGGCAGATGTCAAAGCCAAGTTCTTGATCCAATTTTGGTCAACTTAAAAGAAACAATGCTTAATAAATCCGTTGAGGCTTTCTCCCAAGGGGGAGATGGTGTACTTAGATATCAATGTTGTTTGTGTGTCCCAAATGTTGATGACTTGAGGGAACAGATCTTGTCAGAAGCCCATAGTTCGCGGTATTTCATTCACTCGGGAGCCACCAAGATGTACTGTAATATAGGGGAAGTCTATTGGTGGAATGGGATGAAGAAGGATATTGAGGAATTTGTGACTAAGTGTCCTAATTGTCAACAAGTGAAAGTTGAACATTAGAAATCAGGAGCTTTATCCTTAGACATTAGCATTCCTACTTGTAAGTGGGAGGATGTGAATATGGACTTCATTGTTGGTTTGCCTCGCACACGGCGACAACATGATTCAATTTGGTTATAGTAGATCGGGTGACAAAATCGGCTCATTTCCTTCCCGTCAAGGTTTCCTATTCGGCGGAGTACTATGCCAAGTTGCAGTTGAGAGAGATGGTAAAGTTTCATGGAGTGCCTTTGTCCATTATTTCTAATTGTAGTACCCAATTCACTTCTCAGTTTTGGAAGTCTTTCCAAAGGGGTCTACGTTCTCGTGTTAAGCTTAGTACGACCTTTCATCTCCAAAGTGATAGGCAAGTGGAGTGTACTATCCAAACTTTGGAAGATATGTTAAGGGATAATGTGATTGATTTTAAGGGCAATTGGGATGACTATTTGCCATTGATTAAGTTTGCTTATAACAATAGTTATCACTCGAGTAATGATATGGATCCATTTGAGGCATTATATGGTAGGAGGTGTAGATCTCCTATAGGATGGTTTGAGGTGGGTGAAGTTGCCCTAATAGGTCCCGAGTTGGTACATTAGGCCATAGAGAAAGTTTGACTTATTAGAGAAGGGTTGAAAACGACTTAAAGTTGGCAAAAGTCTTAAGTCGATGTAAGAAGAAGAGATCTTGAGTTTGATGTTCATGATTGGGTTTACTTGAAAATTTCACCCATGGAGGGTGTAATGAGGTTTGGTAAGAAAGTGAAGCTTAGTCCTCGATATGTATGCCCATATTAGATTTTGAGACGTATTGGTAAGGTTTCTTATGAGCTAGATTTTCCAAATGAGTTAGCATCGGTGCATCCAGTTTTCCATGTCTCTATGTTGAAGAAATGTGTTGGTGATCCAACATCCATAGTTCCCTTATAAGGTTTGGGAGTTAAGGAGAATCTTTCTTATTAAGAAGTACCGGTTGATATTTTAGACCGGCAAGTCAAGAAGTTGAGAAATAAAGAAGTATTTTCTATGAAAATGTTGTGGATGAATCAATTAGTTGAGGGTGCTACTTGGGAGGCCGAGGTCGATATGATGTCCTGATATCCTCATCTCTTTCCTTCTACTCCTACTCTAGCTTGAGGTAATGAGTTCCTCATGGTTTGTCTTATGTTTTGGAGTCATGTGTCTTATATGTTTCCATGATTTCCTTACTATGCATGATTTATGAAAAGTTCAAGTTTTGAGAAAATGAATTAATTTGATTGATTTCTACATGTTTATGTGCACTTGAGTATGAATTGCATATAGACTACTTGATATGATGTTGTGAGCATGTCTTTAGCTTGGAGTTGATGTTTCCTCCTCGGATATATGTATTGCATACATGATGGGCTATTAGATTTAGCTCTACCCCTCTTATGATATTTTGATAAACGTCCTAGCTTGGAGTCGATAGTTCCTCTTTGGTTACATGCATTTAGAGGAAGTTGCATTGTTGGTTGGGTTGTTAGTTCCTCTCCTACCTTTTTCGTACTAGCTTGAATCTCATTCGAGGACGAATGATCCCAAGGTGGAGCTATTGTAACACCCCGGATCCGAAAGAGGGTAAATAGCACTTTTAATAAGCTGTAGGTGCCAACCCATGAGGGCCATCCACGACTCGTGGATGGGACCACAGACCGTAGGTGTGGTTCGTGGATGGCCTCCCCAAAACAAACCCTGAAGGCCCAGGACCATGGCCTGACTAACGGACCGTCGGTCAGATCACGGTCCATGGTTGAGGGCGTGTGGTTCAAGGGCCCAAAATCACTTTCTGAACACCATCGATGGCCGTGCAGGACGGACCGTTGTCCATGGTGCGTCGACTGGTTGGTAAATTGGCCAACCACTTTATATCCTCCCCTATTAGAGAAAAGTGAAACAAACAAAGTCGGACTGACTCCTGAGTGATGTTCTTAAACGAGAATGGCCCACACACATCCACAAAGTTTCGGATGTGGTCATGATGGTCCTCATGAGCAAGTCCTCCAAAGAGACCCTTCATTTGCAACAACTGCAACAAAGTGTTGGTCACGTGGAACACCGCATTGCGCACAATTAGAGGCAATCAGATAGCACCCGCACTTCCTAACTGATCCTCATTGACATCACGCAAATTTCCGATGTCATCATTGTTCCCAAGTTGGCTGGCATTGCTCCCATTGACACTCATCTCTTCACTAGTTTAAGAGCAGCCAAAAAGAACACAAATAAGATAATTCATCTAGCAGCCAACAAAGAACACAAATAAGATAATTCAACTACAACAAAATCAGTTCACGACTAAACTTCCATAAAAGAATTCTAAACACCACTCCCTGGCAGCGGTGCCATTTTTTATAACTCTAAACTACACTTTATCCAATTCTAAGTGTAGGCAATCGCTAACAAGTATAAACCCAACTAAGAGTTGAGGTCGATTCCATAGGGAGTGATACGATAAAGAATTCGATTAAGAAGTAAAATGTTGTTCTAATCGTTTGTAGATGTAGACATTTTTGCAATAATAAAGTAAATGACACGGTGTTGACAATTAATGTCAAATAGGGAGATCTAGGTAACCAATTATGACTACTAAAACCAGGGGTAAACAAATAGAGAAGGTTTCTTGGGAGTGTAATAAATTGAATGCCAATTTCGCGTAATGGGTGATTATTATTTACTAAAAGTCGTTGAATCTCAGTGGGTAGACTAGGCTTTCGGTGCAATAGTCATTTCTCAATCAACTATTACAAATCAAGTGAGTTCTTTCGATCCTCAACAAGCACAACACAGATTAACAACCAATTACCTTAATCAATCTACCTTTTCAAGCTAGATTTGTAAAATTGCATTCAGACCAACTTTCTCAAGACAAATCTGTAACAATACAATCATCAACTAATAATTTAACTCTAACACTTTTTTCTCAAGTAAGTGTAGAGTACTAAGCTAGAATTGCATTTGCAACTACAATTCCTCAATTAAAACACAAACTATTAATTGAATCCACTTCAAATCAACAATAAAATAAGTAAATAACAACACCCATTAGATAATTAGTGCATTCAACTACATAATCACACACCCAAGAATGGGGTTTTTAGCCAAACATAATAAAGAACAAGAAATCGTTACCAACGAAGTTTTCCATCAAATTGGGAAACAATCCACAAGTCTTCAAATGTTCAAATTGAAGCTAAAAATCTCACAAACCCTAAATCACTATTTAAAAATGTAAAAACAATGTTTTAGAATGTTCAAGACCAAAAATCCAGAAGTGGACAATGTGGGAACTTTATTTCTTCTTTTCAAAATTGCATTTATACGTTCCTAAAATTTCAGCATGGAGGGCACTCGGCGAAATAAGTCAGACTGGCTGAACTGGTCGGCTATGCACCAAGTGCTCCTATTCTCTCCTTTCTAACGTGCCTTTTTCAACAAAAATATTTTGTAACTTTCAGCGAAATGGGTTAAGATCGCCGAGCCGATTAGCGACACACCGAATGCGCCTCTTCTTGCCTTCTTAGCGTGCCTTTTTAACACCTCATTCTGAAATATTAGGCGATCGAGATCGGCATCGCCGATCTCTTTGGCGCATTGCCGAATCACTAGTCTCCTCGCCAAGTTGGTCTTGTCCATGGGCTGGGATGCTGGAACTTTGAGCGAGCTTAAGGTCCACTCGGTGACTCGCCAAGTGGCTTTGGCGAGTACTAGCTTTTCTTTCCTTCAACTTCTTCAGGTTTTTCGCTCCTAATTGCCTCGTAATGTTCTCGCCTTGCTCTTTTGTCTTCATTGTTGCATATTAATACTTTAACATCAATTATGAGCTTAAAATATGCATTGATGACACTAATTCCTTGAATATTAAGCCCTAAATGAGTCGAAATCCCCGACTCATCAACTATGCAAGTATATGATATATTATGATGGTATCACTAAGAAATTATGATTTTCCCTCTTGAAAGATTGATCATTAATCAATGATATCATGTTATATATATATATATATATATATATATATATATATATATATAAAAAATAATATAATATGTTGGTATCATTGAAGGATAAAGGATTGAAGCAAACATTAATGATACCAAGATAATATATAGATAATGTGATGATATCATTACAGACTGAAGCAACTCTAGTGATATCATGTCAATATATATATATATATATATATATATATATATATATATATATATATTGTGATGGTATCATGGAGGTATCTATATATTATGATGGTTGTTGACTTCCTTTTAGGCACAATGTCGTGGTGACTGAAAAAATAATCAATTTAAAAAGAATTTAATGATTAAAAGAATTTTTCAGGGATTCCCCACCTAATTTTAGGAAAAAATAGGAAACCATTAATTAATTGTATAAAAATATCTATGAAACCAATAGATAATAGGTAAGAGTTCAAGTTATTCGAAGGAAAGGTATTAGGCATCCTTCAAAATCCACAATTGTGACTGAATTCATTTTTTTCAAATTGAGGAGATTAAATATTATGTATAAGTATAATAAACATGAAATATAAACAAATAATAAAGTGAAGCAATAATATGATAAATGGTCTAATGTTTGCCTATCGTCAATAGCATACATAATAATGAATAAAAAATATCATTTAAACTTTATTCAAATAGCTTCCTCCGGAAGCAATTTTGGGTACCCGTAAAGACACTTAGTAAAAGTATTAGTCATAGATAAATATTAACTAAAATAAATAAAATAATAATAACTGAAAAATAAAATCCGTCTTATGAACATGAGAGGCCTTGGGAATCGACGAAAATTCCTTCAGGGACCAATTTTAACATACAAAGTATATAATGGTATCAGAGCTATGGATATAAAGAAATATATTAGTACAAAGATAAGAAAAATAAGAATAAAATTAAACAAATTATATTCAGAATATAAACAACTCAATATCACAAAAAACTGATAACGATAAATTAGATCAATTAATAGATAATATATCTAAAATATAATATAAATATATTCAATATTTAAAGATACAATGAATAACGAGAATAACGAATATAGACAAAAACTTACTGAAATAATTATAGCAAAAAGACAAGAATTAAGACATAGGCAAAATAGACTTAACAGTAATATATTTGCAGGAATTTGTAAAAAATCTATAGTAGCACAGAGAAAAACTATTTTATATCTATAAATACAAATAGAAAACTTAGAATATAAACTACAACACAATTTATAAACGAATAAAGAAGAATACGTAATAGATGAAAAAGCATATGAAAACTATGACGGACTAAAAATAAAGATAATATTTTCTAATCTAGGAAGAAGATATAAGAAAATAGGTGACAATCTAAGTTTAATGTTAGAAAAAGAAATAGTAAAATTAGAAGATAGTGTAACTGCTATGATAAGAATAACAAAAGAAAATGAAGAAATAGGACGCTTATGACCTCCCCCTCTATGCCTTGCGGTAATGATTCCTCTGGCATTACGACCTTTACCACAACGACGCTGTCCATAGATCAAATTATTTCGTGGATTGGATTTCACTTGACTGTCTACGGTTCCATTGCGTGTGCTCGGGGTAGAAGTTTTGTATAAATGTATCGCCATGCTATTAAGTATTTTTATTTAAGAAAAACGGAAATTGAAAAAATAAAACAACAAACAAAATAGGAAGTACAACAAATAGAAGAAGTAAAAAATACTAAAATAATAGAATTAGAAAAAGAACTGACAATATTGAAAGAAATGTATGAAATTAAACAAAAAGAAAAAGAACAAAAAACAAAATTAGCAAATGAGATAAATAAATTTAAAGAAAAATTACAATTAGAAGAACTAGAAGAAAAAGAAGAAAACCAAGATAATCTACCTGAAATAGGAATTGATGAAATAAATAATGATGATCTAGAAGAACAACATTCAGAAATAAGCGAAACATATACGGAACTTTTAGCAAACATAGTTACAAAGAATTTAGAAGTAAATACAGGAGACATAGACATGAATGAAAAACCAAGTACATCGGGAGTAAAAAATCCAAAAAATCCAAGATACTATAATGCAAACTATGGACAATATGATAGAGAAAAAACTATGTGGGATAAAAGATTGAATAAAAAATGGACACTTAAAACCAATAACTGAACAACATAATTTTTTAGATTTAGATTGTGTAGTAGATATAAATAAAACAATCCAATTATGGATGAGATATATATCAAAACAATTAATAGATAACAAAATAGGAATGACAGAAACACCAGGATATATAGAAAGAACACTTATAGGAACAGTAAAATTATGGCTACAAAATTTATTAGATGAAAGTTTAAAAACTTTAAGAAGTAATAAAAAATTTGATGGTGAAATAGCTACTACAACTATGGAAATATTATATAAATACGAAGTAGCTATAAAAAAAATGAATTTAGTAGTATGACAACAGAAGTAGAAGAACAAAATAAAGAAAAAATCATAAACCGGAATCTAATGACAAAATTAGCAATATGTAACATGTGTTATAGATGAATATACATGTGCATTTAGAGAATACTATTATAAAGGAACATATAGCATAGAAGAAAGTAAAGAAATAAGAAAATTATATTTTACAAAATTACCAGAACCTTTTAATTCAAAAGCAATAAAAAGTTGGAATGAAGCAGGATTAACAGATACCTTAGGAACTAGAATGAAATTCTTACAACGATGGTTTATAGAACTATGTGAAAAACATAAAGAAGAAATAAAAATGGAAAAAATATTGGTAAAAAACTTAGCATGTTACAAAAATAAAACAGCACCCCAATTCGGTTGTACAAACAGATACTATAAAAAGAAATATAATAAAAAATACAGATCGAAATATAAATATAAAAAATAAGAAGAAGATACTATGTAAAAAACTATAAAACTAAAAGACCATATAGACCAAAGAAAAAATTAACAGAATGTACTTGTTACAATTGTGAAAAATTAGGACATATAGCTAAAAATTGTACATTACCTAAAAATTCAAAGAAAAAACAAATATCAGAAATACTGGTAGACAATAAAAAATATACACAAATAGAGTACGTAGATTATGAATTAGAAAGTGAAGATAGTATATATGAATTATCAGAAAACGAAACAGACGAAATGGAAAACAATTCAATAATAGAATCAGATAATGAATACTATATCAATGACTGGAACAGATATACAAATAATAACTAAAGAAAAATATCAAGATGAAGAATCGGCAGAAAAAATAATAATATTTGATAATAATATATTTGAACAAATAAAAGGAAAAGAATTAGACCTAAGCGTAGAAAAAATATTCGAAATATCAACAATAAGAAATTGGTTTAAACGACAAAAAGAAGAATATTATGTAGTAAGTCAAAGAGAACATATCATAGATTGCAAATACACCAAAGAAAAGGCTAAAATACCAATAATAAACAAAACGAATAATCAATAAAGAAATACAAGATATTAAGGCTAAAAATCCAATTAAATATGTACATTTAGGAGGAACAGAGATATTAATAAAAACATGCTTTAAAGAAGGAATAGATACACCCATAGAAATATACTTAGCAGATGATAGGATCATACAACCTATAGAAAAAAGTATAATAAGTGTAGTAAAAGGTGGTTTCATATACCAAAAAATTAAATTCATAATAAATGTTAACTACTCAGTAGCAATAAATGACAGGAATATAGATAAATCACTAGTATTATATTGGAAAATGTAGCCCCAGGAAGTAAAATATTTAACTTGTATGTTTTAACAACAAAACATAAGATAACAACAAAAAATAAAATAAAAAAAATAAAAATAGAAAATCCATTTGAGAGAATAGTTACTGTCATAGATAATAATGACTATAGTTATAATGAGATTGACATAGAAGAAGATTTAGAAATAGTAAAAGAAAGATTAATCACATCAAAAAGAATAAACTATGAAATACCCCAAATATCATCAAAAATGAGTACCTCAAGAAGAATAGATAAAACTCCACAAAAATCAATAGAAGAAGAAATAAAACCATATCATTATTACATAACGGGAGTAATGGAGCAACGAAAATATCTAATATTAATAAATATAGGACAAGAAGAAAACTATATTACAAGAGAATTAGTAACAGAAGATGAAATAATTACTACTGAACAATTATGCCTTGAACTACCAAAGGCATTAATATATACTGAAGAAACTACAGAAAATGAAATAATCATTGGAGGAGTACCACTAGTAATAAAGTTTAAAGTATATCAAGGAGATAAACATATCACTTTAGGAATAAAATGGTTAGAACAAGTAATACCATATAATTTAGAAGACAAACAGTTAACAATAAATTATAATAATAAGAAGATAATAATAAAAAGAACTTTTTTATGATAAAAACATGAAAATATATATACTTGCAAAAATAATAATAGAAGGATATTACAACAAATATTATACACCAATGATAGACACAGGAGCAGAAGCTAACATATGTAAATACAATTGCTTACCAGAAGATAAATGGGAAAAATTTAAAACACTGATAGTAGTAACATGATTTAATAATGAAGGAAGCATGATCACATATAAGGCAAAAAATATAAAAATACAAATATGGGATAAGATATTAACTATAGAAGAAATATATAACTTTGAATTGATCACAAAATTTATGCCATTAGGAATGCCATTTTAAGAAAAATTATACCCACATATAATAACAAAAACACACTGGTGATTCACAACACCATGCAAATAAAAAATAGGAGCAAAAAGAGTGAATAACAAAAAAACGGAAAACAACAGAATGAATAAAAGGTAGTGAAAAATTACACAAAAATTAGAAAATATAAGAGAAGAAGACCCTAAAATAGAATTAATTATATTCTCTATAGATAAAGTAAAAATAATCCAAGATAATTTAGAATTATTATATAGTGAGGATCCTTTACAAGGATGGGAGAAACATAAAACAAAAGTAAAAATTGAGCTAATTGATAATAATAGTATAATAACCCAAAAACCATTAAAGTATAATTTTAATGATTTAATCGAATTCAAGATACATATAAATGAATTACTAGAAAAAGGATATATACAAGAAAGCAATAGTAAGCATACAAGCCCAACATTTATTGTAAATAAACATAGTGAACAAAAAAGAGGAAAAAGTATAATGGTTATTGACTATAGAAATTTAAATACAAAAACTAAAACATATAATTACCCAATACCCAATAAAATATTAAAGATAAGACAAATACAAGGATATAATTATTTTAGTAAATTTGACTGCAAATCAGGATTTTACCACTTAAAGTTAGAAGAAGAATCTAAAAAACTTACAGCATTTACAGTACCACAAGGATTCTATGAATGGAATGTATTGCCATTTGGTTATAAAAATGCACCAGGTAGATATCAACACTTTATGGATAATTACTTTAAACAACTAGAACATTATATAGTATACATTGATGATATATTATTATATTCTAAAACACAAAATGAACATATAAGATTATTAGAAAAATTTGTACATATCGTAGAATACTCAGGTATAAGCCTAAGTAAAAAGAAAACAGATATAATGAAAAAACAAATAGAATTCTTAGGAATACAAATAGACAAAAATGGTATAAAAATGCAAACACATATAGTACAAAAGATAATAAATTCTGAAGAACAAATAGATACCAAAAAGAAATTACAATCGTTTCTAGGATTAGTAAATCAAGTAAGAGAATATATACCTAATTTAGCAGAAAATTTAAGACCATTGCATAAAAAATTAAAGAAAGATGTAGAATATCATTTTGATAATAAAGATCAAGAACAAATACGAAAAATAAAATCATTATGTAAAACATTACCTAAACTATGCTTTCCAGATGAAAATAAAAAATTCACCTAAATAGTGGAATCAAATGCAAGTGAAATGAGCTATGGAGGAGTATTAAAATAAGATATTATTCAGGAACATTTACAAATCCCGAAATAAAATGGGAAATAAATAGAAAAGAATTATATTCAATATATAAATGTTTATTAGCTTTTGAACCATATATTGTGTATAACAAATTTATTGGAAGAACAGATAATACGCAGGTAAAATGGTGGATAACAAGAAAGGTACAAGATTCAGTAACAACCAAAGAGATACGAAGACTAGTATTAAATATATTAAATTTTACATTTACGATAGAAGTAATATGTACTGACAAGAATGTTATTGCAGATTACATCTCAAGACAAAGCTACCCAAACTGAGAAAGAAAATACTATAGAAGAAATACTCAAAGCTATGAACCTACTTTGCACAAAAGTAGAAAATATTGACAAAGAGCTACAACAAATAAAAAGTCAGCAGCATGACTATAAAAATGCGGAGCTAAGTCGATCAGAAGACTTAAAAATTCCAGAGCTACAAGGTGACGTTGGAAAACATCTAAAAACCCATAATGATTTGTTACATGCAGCTACAGGAAGCACATCTGCAACAAAAGAAGAAAATAGAACCAGATATGTTAATACTAATATGAATAAAATATTTGAAAACCCATTTATGCCAAAGAACCAAAAAGATCCATTATTCATACCACCTTAGCTAAATACATATAAAGAAAGCCTAGGACAAAACAAAAAGACTTATAACCATATAACCAGAGCCTACATAGTAAACATCCATAAAATACAGACTTTTCTGAACCAGAATCCAAGATTCAAAAATACAAAAAAACCCCATGAAGATTATATTACACAAAATCTACAAGGATATAATAAGCTAATTGCACAACCGGGAACAAGTACCAATCTAGTAGGAACTTGCTACAACTATGGACTATTAAATATCGTATATACCCAAACAAGAGATGAGATATCAACAATACCAAAGTTACACAAGACATTTATGCATTATAAAAGGATAACTAAAGGAACACTCTTTTATATAAAGTTCTATTCAGCACCAGCAGAAATATTGTATGATGAAATTAAACCTATCATACAACTTATAAAAATTGGATTAACTAGGGAAATGATAATTCCAGAAAAAATAGAACGACAAGACGAGATACAAAAAGTAGAGATACCAGAATTTTATGCCAAAAAGCGGATTATTGGAATAACTACTATTTTAAACGAATTAACAACCAATTATTTAAATGGAAATTCAGTATGGAGCTATTATGCAAGAGAGTAAACTATGATATATTCAAATTCTAGTGAAGTTAGAGAAGCAGATATGGAAGAAATACGACAATGGATATTAAGCTTATTAAAACCAGAGCAACAGCCAACTACAAGAGCAATACGAAAGAATTTTATTTCACCAGAGATAATGACAAAATATTGCAAGACTATTGGACACAGATACCTAGATCATCAATGTTCAAAATGCTATGGAGAAGATAATGTAATTCCAACTGTCCAGCTAGAATAAAGCCGACAAGATAAAAAGCAATTACTGACAAGATAAAAGAAAAATAAAGTTGCTTGTCTTATTGTAAAAGTAAGTTAGTGGATAGGAATATGTAAATTAGTGCAGACAAGTGTAAAGTGGTAGGTGTACATTATTAGTGGACAAATGTAAAGTGATAGGTATGGTAGGTGTACATTACTAGTGGACAAGTGTAAAGTAGTAGGTGTGTTATTAGTGGACAAGTGTAAAGTGATAGGTGTGCATTATTAAAGTAAAGTAGTATGCAGTAAATGTAAAGTAGAAATAGTATAGGACAGATGTAAAGTAAGTAGGAGCATCTCTACTTGTATAAATAGAGAGACATTAGGCACATCTAAGGCAAGACTTTCTCGACGGAAAGCAAGCCTCTTTGTAAACAAAAATATTTCAATAAAATATCAAGTTTCCAGTCTAAGATATGGATCAAAACACAACAGAAATTACACTCATAGAAAAACAAGTATACATGATTATGCGTAGCTAAATCTATGGATTCCTGAATATCATAGCATGATAAAATATGTTTATATTAGTTATTATACACTAGAATTATTTGAAGCATGTTTCTAGTTTGCTAACATGGGAAAAAAAAAGGAAAAACTTCCAGAACTATGTTATCCTAAGGTTGAAACCGTAGGCAAGGAAAGCCGTGAGGGGAGTAAACAAAGTTGAGGCGCTGTTTAGGAAGAAAGTACCTTTGAAAGTACGGTGTTAGTAGTGATGAGAAAGCATGGTTGAAAATAATCTAGTTTATAGTAATCTAATATGAATAATTTTTATTGTGCATATGATATGAGGGAATTATTGATTAAACAACGGAACATCAATATGGCTACTTACCTACATGATAAAATGATATTAACTTATGAAACATTGATTTTATATATTCTAAAAGATATAGAAATAATTGAATTAAGAAGAATAATATGGGATAAAATATTTAACTTTGAAGAATTAGAACTAGCGACCCAAACCTGGTATGAAATAGATGAAATAGATATAGACCTAGAACGAATTGATATTAGTGATCTAGAATTAGAATACTCAGACTAATGATAAACTATGAATACCTCCAATATTGGCAAGCAACTAGTGAAAATATAACCTTATTAGGAGACCTAATAAAAGAAAATATAGAAATATATCAAAGAACCCAAGATATACAATATATAGAATATATTCTAGAAAATATAAAAGAAATAATCAGATTAATACCCTTGAAAAAAGAATATTATGATAAAGCCTTCTATACCTAAAAGCATGACGAATTCCGCCCCAAAAAATGGTATCAATTTTTTCATTGGCCAATTCTAACTAATAATGTATGGCTTGCCACAAAATCAAATTCCAAACAAAATGTATCAAAATAATAATAATAATAATAATAATAATAATAATAATAATAATAATAATAATAATAATAATAATAATAATAATAATAATAATAACAATTACAGTCATAATAATAACAATAATAATGACCATAATAAAAACAACAGTGAGAACTACCAAAATGAGCAGCAAACAAGATAAAATAAGTAAATTAAATCCAACGTTACTAATAACCTGAAAAAAATAAATACTAAAACAGTAATATCCTCAATAAAAAATGTAGAACAAAATTAACTCAAATAGAAGAGCGAATCACAAACATACAATTATAGAAGAAAATGAATTATTAACTAATCGTGAAATCAATATTATGCACAAATAAACAAAGTAATAAGGGTGATCCAAGTAACCGCCAAAATATTTTAAAAAAAGAGAATAAAACATAAAGAATTTCACTCAACATTTATGGACAAAGACTTTGTTGGGACTCGCTTCAGGGCTCTAGCAAAATTCCTCGAAATTCAAGAGTGAGGGTTAGTTCTGTAAGACTTACGCTCTAAGCGCCCGACTGTACGCCCTAAGCATGCCCAACGCCCAACTCGCCTAATAGATCTTACACAAATTATGTGCTAAATTTTTTAGTTAACATTGTTGACCCTCATAATTCTTGAATAAATGAATGATACTTAATAATTTATTTAATCTATAGGGATAAGAAGATCGAGAGTAACTCAAATAACAAGTTGTAGTATCACATCGTTACTATTTGGTAACACTGTGAAGGTGATGATTTAGTACGTAACATTTCTTTTAAAAATTCGCAGCGAAATTTTACTTTTTCACTTATTCTTGGTCTTCATAGTTTTGTCATATGTATCAAAATTATCATATTTTATCTAGCTATTTGAAAGTAATTTTATTCTTATTCATGATGGAGTGATGTTTTTACAATAATTGTATCAAGTTTTATTGATTATTTTTCTTTTAAGGTCGTAAATTGTATAGTATGATAAAAAATAATTTTAGAAATAATTTTTTTTATTATTATTAGAAAGTTAAGATATTAGATTATTTATACTTGTATAATCATGTTAGAAGTTTTATTTTCTATATATGAATTTCCTTAATCATGTTTGTAATTATTTCAAATGCCCCATCTCACGCCCCATCTCTTAAAACATTGCTTTCTATAATAATGTTTTCAATTGAAGGTGTTTTTGTTTAATTTTGGACAAAAAGATGAAAAACAGCAATTTTATCCTTTAATGATAATCGATGGTCAAATTCCAAAATGTAAATCATAATTACAAGTTTTTATGAGAGGTGTACATGGCACAAAAGAGACCAATGGGCAATCATATCAATATTAATGAATGTACTTCCATTAATTAATGGTAAACCTGCATGCCTGCCAACTTTCAATGCACTAATAATTACTTTTACTTTTAATCCCTGTCTTATATCTTCTCCCTCTCCCTACTCTAATCTAAATAAACGTAAAGTCATTTATTCTTCTTTCATACCAAATATAGGAAGTGCTCGTGACAAATCAAGACTTATTTTCCCTTTCCAAACAACATGATTTCAGGTAATTCATTCCTTTTTTTAATCTATCTTAAGAAATTATTTTTACAATTTCACAGAGTATATATGTTGTTGTTATTATGATATGTAGTCGCGTATATATATAGATATTAATATGTTATGTTTAAAAATAGTGAATCTTCAGGACACAATGCTATTGATTCTTTGATAGAAATGGAATGCAATACCTTTGTTGATTCAGCTTTTCATAGTCTTATCTCAGGTGAGGCTGGATCATATACATATTTTGTGTTATAGTATATTTTTATATAAAAGAATGATTCATAACTAGTATATATTTTTTATAGTGCAAAAGAGTTATGGTGTGAGGAAATTAGGAATGAAATGAGCGGTGAATTTGAATTAATCGAAAATGCAGGGATAGAACAATTATTATTATGTCATAACAAGATTGATGAAGAAGAGATGATAATGGGTATTGATCATCAAGAAATTATTGTAACGGAAAGAACAAGGATAATTGTATGGAAATTAGAGAGGAGATTATTAATAATAGTGCAAGTATGTTGGCACGAGATCAATTTCAAAGTATTTTTATATACCAATTACTCAAGCAACAAAGGAGCTTTATATAGGGTTGACACTTTTGAAGAAAAGATGTAGGGATTTGGGAATTAGGAGGTGGCCTCATAGGATATTGATGAGTCTTCAAACACTAATCGACAATTTTAAGGTATATATATATATATATATATATATATATCCACAACTTAATAAGCTTGTTTCAATTAATTAATTCTTCGTTTCTTATAGTATATATTAATATAAATTATGTTGATTAATATATGATGGTGTATATATACAAGTTATGATTCTAATTAATAATTTTTTATATATATTTGAAGGAATTGGAGAAGGGAGTCGGAAATGAAATGGAAAAAAGGTTGAAGGATGTGATTAATGTATTAGAGAAAGAGAAGAAGAAAGAAGAAATACCAGACATGGAAATTGAGGAGAAAACAAAGAGACGAGGCAAATATGTTTCAAGACAAATTACAAGAGGAGAAGACTAATGTCGTCTATGCCTCATCAATTACACCATTCTTTTGATACTTATTGCACTACTAGTACTCCTCCTCCTCCTCATAATGTTGAAGAAGATGATGAAGAGATTATGTCTCTTCTTGCTAACTATTTCTCTTACGATACTCCAATCTTGTATCATTGAACTTATTTTATTTTTTTTGTATATTGTTTTTGCTTTGGAGGGTGTTACGCACAACACTAAACTTTAAGATCAATTTGTCACGACCCATACCGTCATGAATGGCACCCACACTAATCCTTCCGTGGAGAACCATTACTACAACTCAACTAACCAAGTTAACGAAAATTAAGACATTTTAAGATACGGAAGCAAGTTTAAATGACTAAAGATATACAGAGTTCCCATAAACTCCGGTAGTTCAATAAACATCTATCAACTAATGTGGAAGTTAACCCTTAGAACTGAAAGTCATTGTACCAAAACTACTATACAACAAGTCTAAGAGAAAGGGTTACAACCCCAACCAAACATAAGAAATATCTAAAACAGTCTGAGTCCGAAGGGAATGGACTAAACTAAGAGGACCCATGACAGCCTGAAAGAATCAACTCACCCTTGAATACAGTCTACTGATCTCCTAGTTGAGGTCTATCCATAGCAGCCTGAAGATGATCTGTACTCAAAAAAGAACGAACAAGTGTAGTATGAGTACACAACCATACTATACTGGTAGTATCACACGGCTATTTCAGTAAGTGAAACATATACAAGTAGTCACAACATAGTAAACACGACATGTACAGAATATATAAATCAGTTATCATTTCAGGAGCAATGTATAATTCCACATTCTCAATAACAAATAGATACGACAATTCAATGGTCCTCTCACGGAACCCACACCCAAACTGTTAGTGTGTTGGAACGTGACACCCGATCTAATGTATATGTCAGAATGTGACACCCGACCCAATGCATGTGTCAGAGCGTGACATCTGATCCAATATATGCGTCAGAACGTGACACCCGATCTAATGTATGTGTCGAAACATGACACCCGATCCAATCAGCACAACCACAATCACAATCACACTCATAATGTACATACTCATAATCATACAATCAAGTGTTGATTCATGACATACAATTGTTCATTCATGCTCATTTACATTAGGTTTGATCAGTAATGCTTCGTTCATATACATGCATGCATTCCAATGAAGAAATTACCGACTTATATCACACAAACATGAAATCAAACCATCATCTACCTCGAAACCAAGCTTGAACCCCCCTAAGGCACTTGAATCTTCCCTTTTCTGGATTCTTTCCGCTTGTTCGTGGGTCTAAACCCAGCTCACGTTCCCTTTGGGTTTTTCTTCGACTTAAATCGCAACTGGGCTGCTACATCAGACCCCATCCCACAATAGCCGTCCCGCCCTTATGGCTTGCATGGGTATAAAGAGTCGGAATTTGAGTTCCAAACTCCCATTTCAAAACACACCTTCAACCCTTGACGTTGAAAAAACTACCCGTTCACGCTAAGATCAGTTTTGGGAGCTCTACTTGCCTGAATTCGATTTCGTAAAGCCGTACGGGCTCCCTAACGTCTTGGCTATCCACTCATGTGATCAAAATCATAATTAATTCTCTCATTCATTGACAAATTTCCCTAGACCTCACATGACTTAGATTTCATCCAAATCTGGACTAGGCTAGGAATTCCCAAGTCACTACTCAAAAGTTTTTCGGCCCAAGTTCTTTCCCCATTGGCCTTTCCATAACGACGGAAACCGATCGTTATTAATAGATATCAATCTACCCATTAGTCGTCTGCGAGTGATCAAACTAGGAAAAACTAGCTAAAGTAAGGATAGAGTAGTACCTGAATTATTGAACAACTGGGGATACTTGTCTCGCATGTCCTTCTCGGTTTCCCAAGTCGCTTCCTCAATCGGACGATGCTTCCATTGAACTTTCATGGACGTTATCTCCTTGGTCCTCAGCTTTCGGATATTGCGATAGAAATATTGCAACTGGTTCCTCCTCATACCGAAAGTCTTTGTCTAACAAAACTGAGTCTCATTTTATTATGTAATCCCCGTACCCATGATACTTCTTCAACATGGACACATGAAACACTGGATGAACTCCAGATACGCTAGGAGGTAAGGCCAACCTATAAGCCACTAGCCCTACACAGTTGAGAATTTCAAATGTTCCAATGTATCGAGGACTAAGCTTGCCCTTCTTACCGAATCTCATCACCCTTTTTATGGGTGAAACCTTAAGAAGAACTTGTTCACCCACCTGAAATGGCATGTCTCTTACCTTATGGTCTGCTTACTTCTTCTGCCGACTCTGGGCTTCTAGAAGCTTAGCTTGGATGCTTTTTACCTTCTCTTGAGCATTCCTTTACCAAATCAACCCCCAAAGATTTCACATCTCCAGCCTCAAACCATCCTATGGATGATCTACATCCCCTCCCATAAAATCCCTCAAACGGGGCCATGTCTATGTTGGAGTGGTAACTATTGTTTAGGAGAACTCACACAAAAGGTAGGAACTTGTCCCCAATGTCCTCCAAAGTCAATCACACATGCCCTCAATATGTCCTCTAATACTTGAATAGTTCTCTCTGACTATCCGCCTGTTTGTGGATGGAAGGATATGCTAAAAGTGATTTGAGTGCCCAACTCCTCATGCAATTTTCCCCTAAAACTTGGAAGTGAACTGCGTATCACGGTCCGAGACGCTAAAAAAAAGACACTCCATGCAGCCTCACTATCTCTTTCACATACACCTTAGCCAACTGCTGTGCATTATAATCTACTTTGATTGGGATGAAATTGGCTGACTTAGTTAGTCTATCAACCACTACCCAAATGGAATCAACCTTTCCAAGGTCTTGAGGATACTAACCACGAAATCCATAGCTATCCTTTCCCACTTCTGTTCCGGAATTGGCATTCACTAAAGCAAACTTTCCGGCCTTTCTTGCTCATACTTTACTTGTTGGCAGTTTTTGGCACTTAGCCACAAACTCCGCTATATCTTTCTGCATGCCAGGCCACCAATAAAGCCATTTCAAATCTCGGTACATCTTGGTTCACTCCCAGATGAATGGAATACCGCAAACCATGTGATTCTGTCAACATTTTCTGAGTCAAGTAATCCACTTGGGGAACACATATTCTTCCTTTAAAACTGAGCACACACCACGCGTCAAGAGTCGCATCTTGTGCCTTGTCAGACATTGTCTTCTTTCTGAGCTCATTCAACCTCAATGCTAGCTAACACCTCACCTCTTTCTGAGATGCTTAACCGCAATGAACTTAGACTCCAAAGTTTGAATTTCCTTGGCCAAAGGTCGCTTGGATACACTCAGAAAGCTAGACAACCCATGCTCACCGCCTTCGGGCTTAATGCGTCTGCCACCATGTTAGCCTTACCCGGATGAAACTGGATGGTAACATCATAATCCTTGAGTAATTCCATCCACCTTCGCTGTCTCAGATTCAGGTCCTTCTGAGTGAATGCATGTTGTAGGCTACAGTGGTCTATAAATACCTCACACTTGACACCATAAAGGTAATGCCGCTAGATCTTAAGAGCAAACACTACCGCTGCCAACTCCAAATCATGTGTCGGGTAATTTCTCTCATGTACCTTCAACTGACGCAATGCATAAGCTATAACATTCTTATCCTGCATCAACACAGCACCCAAGCCCGAATATGAAGCATCACAATAAACAATGAAATATTTACCTTTCCACCGGTAGTGCCAAAATAGGGGTTGTGGTCAGAAGAGTCTTGAGCTTTTGAAAGCTCTCCTTACATTTGTCAGTCCACTTGAATGGTACCTCCTTTTTTGTCAACCTTGTCAAATGTGTGGTGATAGAAGCAAATTTTTTCACAAACCTACGATAATAGCTGACGAGCCCCAAAAAAAAACTCCTAATTTCAGTTACAGAGCTATGGTCGAACCCAATTCTTGACTAGTTCAATCTCTTGGGATCTACCAATTACCCCTTTTCCTTGAAATCACCATGCCCCAAAAAAGGCAACTGAAGTCAACCCAAAACTCACACGTAGAAAATTTAGCATATAACTTTTGTCTCCCAAGAACACCCAGAACAATACAAAGATGGTCGGAATGCGATTCCTTACTCTTGGAATAAACCAATATGTCATCGGATAAAAATAATAACAAATGAATCCAGAAATGATTTGTACACACCATTAATCAAACTCATGAAAGTTGCAGGCGCATTTGTCAGCCCAAACGACATCACAAGGAACTCATAGTACCCATAGCGGGTCCTGAATGTCGTTTTTGGTACATCCTCAAGCCCTAATGTTTAATTGATGGTAATCATACCCTAGATCAATCTTAGAGAAAACTGATGCGCCCTGCAATTGGTCAAAATATCATTTATCCGAGGTAGTGGATACTTGTTCGAATGGTGACCCTATTTAACTTTCGATAGTCTATGCACATCCTCATATACCATCCTTTTTCTTGACAAACAAGACTGGAGCACCCTATGGGGAAGCACTAGGACGGATGAAACCTTTATCAAGAAGCTCCTGGATTTGAGCTTTAAGCTCTCTCAACTCCGTCGGAGCCATGCGATAAGGAGGAATGGAGATGGGGTAAGTACTAGGTTCCAAGTTAATGCAGAAATCTATATCTCTATCCGGTGGCATACCAGTCAAATCAGTAGGAAAAACTTCTCCAAATTTCAACACTACAGAAATAGACTCAACCTCAACGTCCCTAATATGAGTCGAATACGCCAAACATCCCTGCCCCACCAGCTTCCTTGCCTGAATATAGGATATGACCTTAGCTGGCTTAGACTTGTACACCCCTTCCCACTCTAACTTTTCCCTTTCTGAGATCTCTAGAGTCACAGACTTAGTATTACAATTAAGCACAGCATAATAGGGGGACAACCAAGTCATGCCTAAGATTATATCAAAGGCAGTCATATCCAAAATAACTAAATCAGCCCAAGTTTGGAAACCCATAAACATAACAGGACAAGCACGATATACATGGGTGACTATGACAAACTCTCCAACTGGGTAGAAACATGGATGGGGACATCAAGTATATCACAAACCACATCAAATCCCAAGGCAAACTGAACTGACATGTATGAAAAGGTAGAACCCGGATCAAACAACACATTATCCATCCGGTCACATACAAGAATAGTACCTGTGATCACTGCATCAAATGTCTCCGCCTCGGTCTTGCCCGGAAAGACATAAAACTGAGCCATGTCCTATTGATGGACCTGGCGGCTTGCACGGGGACAGAGAGTAGGAATTTGAGTTCCAAACTCCCATTTCACAACACACCTTCAACCCTTGACGTTCAAAAACTACCCGTTCATGCTCAGATCAGTTTCGGGAGTTCTACTCGCCCAAATTCAATTTTGTAAAGTCGTATGGGCTCCGTAAGATCATGGCTATCCACTCATGTGATTAAAATCATAATTAATTATCTCATTCATTGCCAGATTTCCCTAGACCTCATATGACTCAAATTTCATCCAAATCTGGACTAGGCTAGGAATTTCCAAGTCACTACTCAGAAGTTTTTCGGCCCAAATTCTTTCTCCATTAGCCTTTTCATAACGATGGAAACCGGTCGTTACACAATTTTAATTTGTGCATGTATAAATTGTCGAAATCACATCCATGTGAGATGCAATGCACTCTTTTTTGAACTTTATGTGAAATTCAAGTCGCAAAAAATTATCGGGACTCTTCATGATTTCATAATCGACATTGATATATTTGTTACATACAAGGGTGTAGTATATAATCTTTCATGGATTCATGAGTTAATGTAGCTAAGGGATAAAAATAATTGTCAATTTTTGCATAACCACCACAATCACAAACAACCCTACCTACATTAGTGTAGTTCATATTAGCTAAATATTACTTCTAAAACATATTTTTTCCACCCTACCAAATGTCATCTTAATTAGGAAATAAATATTATATATTAGGGTTTGTCTATTTCAATTTATTTATCTTAATTTAGTTTCATACAGTTTAAGAAAGAATCTTGTGGTCTTTAAATAACTAGAGATCTGTAAAATGTAAAAAATAATTTTTAATTTTATCATTTTAAATATATCGTAGAAAATTAAAATTAAAAAGTTATCAAGAATTTTTTTCTTTTTAAATATAAAAAAAACAAATATATTGAAATAAAATGAGTAACTTTATGTATATATGAAGTGACTCATATCAATCAAATTTCACACTATATGTCACACCTTATGACTAATAATTACAAACTTTTTTCTTTATGAATTGTGGAGTGTTTCATAAATATCACATTTTATATATACTATTTGACTAATAATTAATTGGATATGACAGACGGAATCACTGCTTAAAAGAAACAAAAACAAATACCTTCGACTTCCAGAATTTGAATTACTATCACTGCTGTGTATATATAGTCGAGTTGATTTGGATTTTTCAAATATTAAAATAAATTATTTGTGTTGGACTTTTAAATTTATAAACCATACCAAACTAATAAAAGTCAAGTTTTTTAATTTCGGTTTTTTCAGATTTTTTGGGTAAAGAGTTCATACATACATATAATTAACTTGTGTTCCAAATATTTATTTAATTCTACAAAAATACAACTATCTAAGATGTTTCTTAAGAAAATAAAAAAATATATGGGATAAGTGATGACACCAAAATATTCAACAAAAAACAAAAATGAAATGGCATAAAACAAATATTACAAATTAACAAGTCATAATGAAAAAGATCACAATTTAAAAGTACTAGAACATGCTAAAATAAGTCTAATAAATATTAATTACATAATTAAACATTAAAGAAAAAATAAAATTAGATTATGTATTATAAATGTCTAAACCAATCTATCTATATATAATATAAAGGAGAAACATATACAAAATGATATGACACCTCTTTATGACCTCCATTCATATTTATCTTTTTTTCTTCTTTTTTTGCTATTTAAATTAATTATTTTGTTATAGAAGTGAAGTACTTAATTTATTACAAATAAATATTTTATTTATGAAAAACATCACTACAAAGACTCTTCACATGCCCATTTACAAAGAGTAATTATCCATAATCACGCCTCTCTAATTTCTACTCTTAATTAGAAAAAATCTTTTTTCTCCTTTTTTTTACCTTCTTCCAATTATAAAATGATGATATATTTAATATTATAAGTTTTATTATTTAATCTAGAGCTATATAAAATAAAATAAAAAAGAAAAGAAGCATAGATAAGGTAATGTAACACCTCTCTACAGTTAAAAAATATAATTATTTTCCCCTCTTTTAAAATATTTTTCTTCCTAAAAATATCTATATATAAATTCCCCATGAATGTTAAATTGCAATTTTTCATTAAAAACTTTTAATAACACTAAAAGGTACATCATAATATCTCAATTCTCTTAAGTTTCCTATCTTTATTAATATAAATCTTTAGACCTTATTTCATTTATACGGGAGAGGAAGAGAGATTCAATTTGATTGAATAAAATAAATAATGTTAATGACTTAAAGAAAGCTCTTTGTATTATTTTTAATTTCAAACCGTTATTGGAAATAATTACACTATTATAAGTATTAAATTGTATCTAATTTATTGCTTTTTTTTAAAAAAAAATCTACTTGCCACCCAATTCTCAATATATATAACTATATATATGATCTTCATTTTTTGTTACATTCCAATTAAATTGTGATAATTTTTAAATTCTTTTCATATCATGTGTTAAAATTAGAGTAAATATCAAATGTTCATCTCTAACCCTACACTCTATTTTATTCTCATAATATAGAGTTCTCTATTTTTTCAGACTATCAACTCCAACCCAATTCTCTATTTTACTCTCTAAAAAAGAATTTTTTTCTCTTTCTTCAATATTATATTATTATTTTTATTTCTATTTCATTTTCTTATGGAGAAGTTTAGAAATAACAAACGGTGGAGATATTGGTATGGGAATTTGATGACTCAATTTATCCGACGGGAAGGTGTTGTGGAGGAGTACCATGATTTGTGCCCATTGAAGGTTCCATATTTGGTACGTAAGTTGGTGGATGTGACTAAGAACAAGGCACAAGATACTTCACATGGACCCGTGCTCTCTACTGTTGATCACCAAGCTTGGGATGATAGTTGGA
This sequence comes from Solanum verrucosum, assembly GCF_900185275.1. Classification (NCBI taxonomy): domain Eukaryota; kingdom Viridiplantae; phylum Streptophyta; class Magnoliopsida; order Solanales; family Solanaceae; genus Solanum; species Solanum verrucosum. The sequence continues at coordinate 4,109,628 of NW_026020539.1, forward strand.
TGGGTCCAATGTTTAGTATGGATGAGTTGCAATGATACATCGATAGTCATCCTAGGACCGATGCAGAGATGGCTGAGTTGGATGCACCCTACCCATTGATGGATAGTCTTATGCATATGTGAAAAATGGGCCCAACTTTTCAAGGGCCGTTAGACGATGATGAGCCCACTATTTAAGTCTCTCCCAATGATGATGATGATGAGGTTGATGATTTGGGCATGTCACTTATGACGGTTGATGAAGCCACAAATTTGGCGGATGAAGATGATGTTGATGATGGAGACGAGGCCTAGAGGCCCAGAGAGTTCCTTATTTCACTATTAGCTTATGTATTGAATTATCGCACTGGGGACAGAGCCATGTTTTAAGTGTGGGGGGAAAATGAATTCCTAGTTTTTTTTTACTATTTTATGGAGTTTTTTTTAGAATGGGTCCCTCGGCTTTTGTTTTCGATTCCTTTCTAGAAGATAGTCTCTTTCAACTGAATAGATTTTTATTTTATTTAATTTTGTTTAGAGGCATAGTAGTAGTGACTTGTCCCAATGATGGATGGATAATAACCGTCTTAAGGAAAAATTAGTCATAGGTTTGCAGGATTGGAAACCCAACAATTGAAACTTTGAAACCCCACTTTGAAGTTAGCCCGATGACATGG
>NW_026020539.1:4110382-4128910 GCF_900185275.1 Solanum verrucosum
AGTTCTATTCAGCACCAGCAGAAATATTGTATGATGAAATTAAACCTATCATACAAGTTATAAAAATGGATTAACTAGGGAAATGATAATACCAGAAAAAATAGAACGACAAGACGAGATACAAAAAGTAGAGATACCAGAATTTATGCCAAAAAGCGGATTATTGGAATAACTACTATTTTAAACGAATTAACAACCAATTATTTAAATGGAAATTCAGTATGGAGCTATTATGCAAGAGAGCAAACTATGATATATTCAAATTCTAGAGAAGTTAGAGAAGCAGATATGGAAGAAATACGACAATGGATATTAAGCTTATTAAAACCAGAGCAACAGCCAACTACAAGAGCAATACGAAAGAATTTTATTTCACCAGAGATAATGACAAAATATTGCAAGACTATTGGACACAGATACCAGATCATCAATGTTCAAAATGCTATGGAGAAGATAATGTAATTCCAGCTGTCCAGCTAGAATAAAGCCGACAAGATAAAAAGCAAATACTGACAAGATAAAAGAAAAATAAAGTTGCTTGTCTTATTGTAAAAGTAAGTTAGTGGATAGGAATATGTAAATTAGTGCAGACAAGTGTAAAGTGGTAGGTGTACATTATTAGTGGACAAATGTAAAGTATAGGTATGGTAGGTGTACATTATTAGTGGACAAGTGTAAAGTAGTAGGTGTGTTATTAGTGGAAAGTGTAAAGTGTAGGTGTGCATTAAAGTAAAGTAGTATGCAGTAAATGTAAAGTAGAAATAGTATAGGACAGATGTAAAGTAAGTAGAGCATCTCTACTTGTATAAATAGAGAGCCATTAGGCACATCTAAGGCAAGACTTTCTCGACGGAAAGCAAGCCTCTTTGTAAACAAAAATATTTCAATAAAATATCAAGTTTCCAATCTAAGATATGGATCAAAACACAACAGAAATTACACTCATAGAAAAACAGGTATACTATTTATGATTATGCGTAGCTAAATCTATTGATTCCTGAATATCATAGCATGATAAAATAAGTTTATATTAGTTATTATATACTAGAATTATTTGAAGCATGTTTCTAGTTTGCTAACATGGAAAAAAAAGGAAAAACTTCCAGAACTATGCCATCCTAAGGTTGAAACCGTAGGCAAGGAAAGCCGTGAGGGGAGTAAACAAAGTTGAGGCGCTGTTTAGGAAGAAAGTACCTTTGAAAGTACGGTGTTAGTAGTGACGAGAAAGCATGGTTGAAAATAATCTAGTTTATAGTAATCTAATATGAATAATTTTACTGTGCATATGATATGAGGGAATTATTGATTAAACAACGGAACATCAATATGGCTACTTACCTACATGATAAAATGATATTAACTTATGAAACATTGATTTTATATATTCTAAAAGATATAGAAATAATTGAATTAAGAAGAATAATATGGGATAAAATATTTAACTTTGAAGAATTAGAACTAGCGACCCAAACCTGGTATGAAATAGATGAAATAGATATAGACCTAGAACGAATTGATATTAGCGATCTAGAATTAGAATACTCAGACTAATGATAAACTACGAATACCTCCAATATTGGCAAGCAACTATTGAAAATATAACCTTATTAGGAGACCTAATAAAAGAAAATATAGAAATATATCAAAGAACCCAAGATATACAATATATAGAATATATTCTAGAAAATATAAAAGAAATAATCAGATTAATACCCTTGAAAAAAGAATATTATGATAAAGCCTTCTATACCTAAAAGCATGACGAATTCCGCCCCAAATGGTATCAATTTTTTCATTGGCCAATTCTAACTAATAATGTATGGCTTGCCACAAAATCAAATTCCAAACAAAATGTATCAAAATAATAATAATAATAATAATAATAATAATAATAATAATAATAATAATAATATAATAATAATAATAATAATAATAATATAACAATTACAGTCATAATAAAACAATAATAATGACCATAATAAAAACAACAGTGAGAACTACCAAAATGAGCAGCAAACAAGATAAAATAAGTAAATTAAATCCAACGTTACTAATAACCTGAAAAAAATAAATACTAAAACAGTAATATCCTCAATAAAAATGTAGAACAAAATTAACTCAAATAGAAGAGCGAATCACAAACATACAATTATAGAAGAAAATGAATTATTAACTAATCGTGAAATCAATATTATGCACAAATAAACAAAGTAATAAGGGTGATCCAAGTAACCGCCAAAATATTTTAAAAAAAGAGAATAAAACATAAAGAATTTCACTCAACATTTATGGACAAAGACTTTGTTGGGACTCGCTTCAGGGCTCTAGCAAAATTCCTCGAAATTCAAGAGTGAGGGTTAGTTCTGTAAGACTTACGCTCTAAGCGCCCGACTGTACGCCCTAAGCATGCCCAACGCCCAACTCGCCTAATAGATCTTACACAAATTATGTGCTAAATTTTTTAGTTAACATTGTTGACCCTCATAATTCTTGAATAAATGAATGATACTTAATAATTTATTTAATCTATAGGGATAAGAAGATCGAGAGTAACTCAAATAACAAGTTGTAGTATCACATCGTTACTATTTGGTAACACTGTGAAGGTGATGATTTAGTACGTAACATTTCTTTTAAAAATTCGCAGCGAAATTTTACTTTTTCACTTATTCTTGGTCTTCATAGTTTTGTCATATGTATCAAAATTATCATATTTTATCTAGCTATTTGAAAGTAATTTTATTCTTATTCATGATGGAGTGATGTTTTTACAATAATTGTATCAAGTTTTATTGATTATTTTTCTTTTAAGGTCGTAAATTGTATAGTATGATAAAAAATAATTTTAGAAATAATTTTTTTTATTATTATTAGAAAGTTAAGATATTAGATTATTTATACTTGTATAATCATGTTAGAAGTTTTATTTTCTATATATGAATTTCCTTAATCATGTTTGTAATTATTTCAAATGCCCCATCTCACGCCCCATCTCTTAAAACATTGCTTTCTATAATAATGTTTTCAATTGAAGGTGTTTTTGTTTAATTTTGGACAAAAAGATGAAAAAACAGCAATTTTATCCTTTAATGATAATCGATGGTCAAATTCCAAAATGTAAATCATAATTACAAGTTTTTATGAGAGGTGTACATGGCACAAAAGAGACCAATGGGCAATCATATCAATATTAATGAATGTACTTCCATTAATTAATGGTAAACCTGCATGCCTGCCAACTTTCAATGCACTAATAATTACTTTTACTTTTAATCCCTGTCTTATATCTTCTCCCTCTCCCTACTCTAATCTAAATAAACGTAAAGTCATTTATTCTTCTTTCATACCAAATATAGGAAGTGCTCGTGACAAATCAAGACTTATTTTCCCTTTCCAAACAACATGATTTCAGGTAATTCATTCCTTTTTTTAATCTATCTTAAGAAATTATTTTTACAATTTCACAGAGTATATATGTTGTTGTTATTATGATATGTAGTCGCGTATATATATAGATATTAATATGTTATGTTTAAAAATAGTGAATCTTCAGGACACAATGCTATTGATTCTTTGATAGAAATGGAATGCAATACCTTTGTTGATTCAGCTTTTCATAGTCTTATCTCAGGTGAGGCTGGATCATATACATATTTTGTGTTATAGTATATTTTTATATAAAAGAATGATTCATAACTAGTATATATTTTTTATAGTGCAAAAGAGTTATGGTGTGAGGAAATTAGGAATGAAATGAGCGGTGAATTTGAATTAATCGAAAATGCAGGGATAGAACAATTATTATTATGTCATAACAAGATTGATGAAGAAGAGATGATAATGGGTATTGATCATCAAGAAATTATTGTAACGGAAAGAACAAGGATAATTGTATGGAAATTAGAGAGGAGATTATTAATAATAGTGCAAGTATGTTGGCACGAGATCAATTTCAAAGTATTTTTATATACCAATTACTCAAGCAACAAAGGAGCTTTATATAGGGTTGACACTTTTGAAGAAAAGATGTAGGGATTTGGGAATTAGGAGGTGGCCTCATAGGATATTGATGAGTCTTCAAACACTAATCGACAATTTTAAGGTATATATATATATATATATATATATATATCCACAACTTAATAAGCTTGTTTCAATTAATTAATTCTTCGTTTCTTATAGTATATATTAATATAAATTATGTTGATTAATATATGATGGTGTATATATACAAGTTATGATTCTAATTATTTTTTTTATATATATTGTTGAAGGAATTGGAAGAAGGGAGTCGGAAATGAAATGAAAAAAGGTTGAAGGATGTGATTAATTTGTATAGAGAAAGAGAAGAAAGAAAGAAGAAATACCAGACATTGGAAATTGAGGAGAAAACAAAGAGACGAGGCAAATATGTTTCCAAGACAAATTACAAGAGGAGAAGAGACTAATGTCGTCTATGCCTCATCAATACACCATTCTTTTGATACTTATTGCACTACTAGTACTCCTCCTCCTCCTCATAATGTTGAAGAAGATGATGAAGAGATTTATGTCTCTTCTTGCTAACTATTTCTCTTACGATACTCCAATCTTGTATCATTGAACTTATTTATTTTTTTTGTATATTGTTTTTGCTTTGGAGGGTGTTACGCACAACACTAAACTTTAAGATCAATTTGTCACGACCCATACCGTCATGAATGGCACCCACACTAATCCTTCCGTGGAGAACCATTACTACAACTCAACTAACCAAGTTAACGAAAATTAAGACATTTTAAGATACGGAAGCAAGTTTAAATGACTAAAGATATACAGAGTTCCCATAAACTCCGGTAGTTCAATAAACATCTATCAACTAATGTGGAAGTTAACCCTTAGAACTGAAAGTCATTGTACCAAAACTACTATACCAACAAGTCTAAGAGAAAGGGTTACAACCCCAACCAAACATAAGAAATATCTAAAACAGTCTGAGTCCGAAGGGAATGGACTAAACTAAGAGGACCCATGACAGCCTGAAAGAATCAACTCACCCTTGAATACAGTCTACTGATCTCCTAGTTGAGGTCTATCCATAGCAGCCTGAAGATGATCTGTACTCAAAAAAAGAACGAACAAGTGTAGTATGAGTACACAACCATACTATACTGGTAGTATCACACGGCTATTCAGTAAGTGAAACATATACAAGTAGTCACAACATAGTAAACACGACATGTACAGAATATATAAATCAGTTATCATTTCAGGAGCAATGTATAATTCCACATTCTCAATAACAAATAGATACGACAATTCAATGGTCCTCTCACGGAACCCACACCCCAAACTGTTAGTGTGTTGGAACGTGACACCCGATCTAATGTATATGTCAGAATGTGACACCCGACCCAATGCATGTGTCAGAGCGTGACATCTGATCCAATATATGCGTCAGAACGTGACACCCGATCTAATGTATGTGTCGAAACAGACACCCGATCCAATCAGCACAACCACAATCACAATCACACTCATAATGTACATACTCATAATCATACAATCAAGTGTTGATTCATGACATACATTGTTCATTCATGCTCATTTACATTAGGTTTGATCAGTAATGCTTCGTTCATATACATGCATGCATTCCCAATGAAGAAATTACCGACTTATATCACACAAACATGAAATCAAAACCATCATCTACCTCGAAAACCAAGCTTGAACCCCCCTAAGGCACTTGAATCTTCCCTTTTCTGGATTCTTTCCGCTTGTTCGTGGTCTAAACCCAGCTCACGTTCCCTTTGGGTTTTTCTTCGACTTAAATCGCAACTGGGCTGCTACATCAGACCCCATCCCACAATAGCCGTCCCGCCCTTATGGCTTGCATGGGTATAAAGAGTCGGAATTTGAGTTCCAAACTCCCATTTCAAAACACACCTTCAACCCTTGACGTTGAAAAACTACCCGTTCACGCTAAGATCAGTTTTGGGAGCTCTACTTGCCTGAATTCGATTTCGTAAAGCCGTACGGGCTCCCTAACGTCTTGGCTATCCACTCATGTGATCAAATCATAATTAATTCTCTCATTCATTGACAAATTTCCCTAGACCTCACATGACTTAGATTTCATCCAAATCTGGACTAGGCTAGGAATTCCCAAGTCACTACTCAAAAGTTTTTCGGCCCAAGTTCTTTCCCCATTGGCCTTTCCATAACGACGGAAACCGATCGTTATAATAGATATCAATCTACCCATTAGTCGTCTGCGAGTGATCAAACTAGGAAAAACTAGCTAAAGTAAGGATAGAGTAGTACCTGAATTATTGAACAACTGGGGATACTTGTCTCGCATGTCCTTCTCGGTTTCCCAAGTCGCTTCCTCAATCGGACGATGCTTCCATTGAACTTTCATGGACGTTATCTCCTTGGTCCTCAGCTTTCGGATATTGCGATAGAAATATTGCAACTGGTTCCTCCTCATACCGAAAGTCTTTGTCTAACAAAACTGAGTCTCATTTATTATGTAATCCCCGTACCCATGATACTTCTTCAACATGGACACATGAAACACTGGATGAACTCCAGATACGCTAGGAGGTAAGGCCAACCTATAAGCCACTAGCCCTACACAGTTGAGAATTTCAAATGTTCCAATGTATCGAGGACTAAGCTTGCCCTTCTTACCGAATCTCATCACCCTTTTTATGGGTGAAACCTTAAGAAGAACTTGTTCACCCACCTGAAATGGCATGTCTCTTACCTTATGGTCTGCTTACTTCTTCTGCCGACTCTGGGCTTCTAGAAGCTTAGCTTGGATGCTTTTTACCCTTCTCTTGAGCATCCTTTACCAAATCAACCCCCAAAGATTTCACATCTCCAGCCTCAAACCATCCTATGGATGATCTACATCCCCTCCCATAAAATCCCTCAAACGGGGCCATGTCTATGTTGGAGTGGTAACTATTGTTTAGGAGAACTCACACAAAGGTAGGAACTTGTCCCAATGTCCTCCAAAGTCAATCACACATGCCCTCAATATGTCCTCTAATACTTGAATAGTTCTCTCTGACTATCCGCCTGTTTGTGGATGGAAGGATATGCTAAAAGTGATTTGAGTGCCCAACTCCTCATGCAATTTTCCCTAAAACTTGGAAGTGAACTGCGTATCACGGTCCGAGACGCTAAAAAAAGACACTCCATGCAGCCTCACTATCTCTTTCACATACACCTTAGCCAACTGCTGTGCATTATAATCTACTTTGATTGGGATGAAATTGGCTGACTTAGTTAGTCTATCAACCACTACCCAAATGGAATCAAACCTTTCCAAGGTCTTGAGGATACTAACCACGAAATCCATAGCTATCCTTTCCCACTTCTGTTCCGGAATTGGCATTCACTAAAGCAAACTTTCCGGCCTTTCTTGCTCATACTTTACTTGTTGGCAGTTTTGGCACTTAGCCACAAACTCCGCTATATCTTTCTGCATGCCAGGCCACCAATAAAGCCATTTCAAATCTCGGTACATCTTGGTCACTCCCAGATGAATGGAATACCGCAAACCATGTGATTCTGTCAACATTTTCTGAGTCAAGTAATCCACTTGGGGAACACATATTCTTCCTTTAAAACTGAGCACACACCACGCGTCAAGAGTCGCATCTTGTGCCTTGTCAGACATTGTCTTCTTTCTGAGCTCATTCAACTCAATGCTAGCTAACACCTCACCTCTTTCTGAGATGCTTAACCGCATGAACTTAGACTCCAAAGTTTGAATTTCCTTGGCCAAAGGTCGCTTGGATACACTCAAGAAAGCTAGACAACCCATGCTCACCGCCTTCGGGCTTAATGCGTCTGCCACCATGTTAGCCTTACCCCGGATGAAACTGGATGGTAACATCATAATCCTTGAGTAATTCCATCCACCTTCGCTGTCTCAGATTCAGGTCCTTCTGAGTGAATGCATGTTGTAGGCTACAGTGGTCTATAAATACCTCACACTTGACACCATAAAGGTAATGCCGCTAGATCTTAAGAGCAAACACTACCGCTGCCAACTCCAAATCATGTGTCGGGTAATTTCTCTCATGTACCTTCAACTGACGCAATGCATAAGCTATAACATTCTTATCCTGCATCAACACAGCACCCAAGCCCGAATATGAAGCATCACAATAAACAATGAAATATTTACCTTCCACCGGTAGTGCCAAAATAGGGGTTGTGGTCAGAAGAGTCTTGAGCTTTTGAAAGCTCTCCTTACATTTGTCAGTCCACTTGAATGGTACCTCCTTTTTTGTCAACCTTGTCAAATGTGTGGTGATAGAAGCAAATTTTTTCACAAACCTACGATAATAGCTGACGAGCCCCAAAAAACTCCTAATTTCAGTTACAGAGCTAGGTCGAACCCAATTCTTGACTAGTTCAATCTCTTGGGGATCTACCATTACCCCTTTCCTTGAAATCACATGCCCCAAAAAGGCAACTGAAGTCAACCAAAACTCACACGTAGAAAATTTAGCATATAACTTTTGTCTCCCAAGAACACCCAGAACAATACAAAGATGGTCGGAATGCGATTCCTTACTCTTGGAATAAACCAATATGTCATCGATAAAAATAATAACAAATGAATCCAGAAATGATTTGTACACACCATTAATCAAACTCATGAAAGTTGCAGGCGCATTTGTCAGCCCAAACGACATCACAAGGAACTCATAGTACCCATAGCGGGTCCTGAATGTCGTTTTTGGTACATCCTCAAGCCTAATGTTTAATTGATGGTAATCATACCCTAGATCAATCTTAGAGAAAACTGATGCGCCCTGCAATTGGTCAAAAATATCATTTATCCGAGGTAGTGGATACTTGTTTCGAATGGTGACCCTATTTAACTTTCGATAGTCTATGCACATCCTCATACTACCATCCTTTTTCTTGACAAACAAGACTGGAGCACCCTATGGGGAAGCACTAGGACGGATGAAACCTTTATCAAGAAGCTCCTGGATTTGAGCTTTAAGCTCTCTCAACTCCGTCGGAGCCATGCGATAAGGAGGAATGGAGATGGGGTAAGTACTAGGTTCCAAGTTAATGCAGAAATCTATATCTCTATCCGGTGGCATACCAGTCAAATCAGTAGGAAAAACTTCTCCAAATTTCAACACTACAGAAATAGACTCAACCTCAACGTCCCTAATATGAGTCGAATACGCCAAACATCCCTGCCCCACCAGCTTCCTTGCCTGAATATAGGATATGACCTTAGCTGGCTTAGACTTGTACACCCCTTCCCACTCTAACTTTTCCCTTTCTGAGATCTCTAGAGTCACAGACTTAGTATTACAATTAAGCACAGCATAATAGGGGGACAACCAAGTCATGCCTAAGATTATATCAAAGGCAGTCATATCCAAAATAACTAAATCAGCCCAAGTTTGGAAACCCATAAACATAACAGGACAAGCACGATATACATGGGTGACTATGACAAACTCTCCAACTGGGTAGAAACATGGATGGGGACATCAAGTATATCACAAACCACATCAAATCCCAAGGCAAACTGAACTGACATGTATGAAAAGGTAGAACCCGGATCAAACAACACATTATCCATCCGGTCACATACAAGAATAGTACCTGTGATCACTGCATCAAATGTCTCCGCCTCGGTCTTGCCCGGAAAGACATAAAACTGAGCCATGTCCTATTGATGGACCTGGCGGCTTGCACGGGGACAGAGAGTAGGAATTTGAGTTCCAAACTCCCATTTCACAACACACCTTCAACCCTTGACGTTCAAAAACTACCCGTTCATGCTCAGATCAGTTTCGGGAGTTCTACTCGCCCAAATTCAATTTTGTAAAGTCGTATGGGCTCCGTAAGATCATGGCTATCCACTCATGTGATTAAAATCATAATTAATTATCTCATTCATTGCCAGATTTCCCTAGACCTCATATGACTCAAATTTCATCCAAATCTGGACTAGGCTAGGAATTTCCAAGTCACTACTCAGAAGTTTTTCGGCCCAAATTCTTTCTCCATTAGCCTTTTCATAACGATGGAAACCGGTCGTTACACAATTTTAATTTGTGCATGTATAAATTGTCGAAATCACATCCATGTGAGATGCAATGCACTCTTTTTTGAACTTTATGTGAAATTCAAGTCGCAAAAAATTATCGGGACTCTTCATGATTTCATAATCGACATTGATATATTTGTTACATACAAGGGTGTAGTATATAATCTTTCATGGATTCATGAGTTAATGTAGCTAAGGGATAAAAATAATTGTCAATTTTTGCATAACCACCACAATCACAAACAACCCTACCTACATTAGTGTAGTTCATATTAGCTAAATATTACTTCTAAAACATATTTTTTCCACCCTACCAAATGTCATCTTAATTAGGAAATAAATATTATATATTAGGGTTTGTCTATTTCAATTTATTTATCTTAATTTAGTTTCATACAGTTTAAGAAAGAATCTTGTGGTCTTTAAATAACTAGAGATCTGTAAAATGTAAAAAATAATTTTTAATTTTATCATTTTAAATATATCGTAGAAAATTAAAATTAAAAAGTTATCAAGAATTTTTTTTTCTTTTTAAATATAAAAAAAACAAATATATTGAAATAAAATGAGTAACTTTATGTATATATGAAGTGACTCATATCAATCAAATTTCACACTATATGTCACACCTTATGACTAATAATTACAAACTTTTTTCTTTATGAATTGTGGAGTGTTTCATAAATATCACATTTTATATATACTATTTGACTAATAATTAATTGGATATGACAGACGGAATCACTGCTTAAAAGAAACAAAAACAAATACCTTCGACTTCCAGAATTTGAATTACTATCACTGCTGTGTATATATAGTCGAGTTGATTTGGATTTTTCAAATATTAAAATAAATTATTTGTGTTGGACTTTTAAATTTATAAACCATACCAAACTAATAAAAGTCAAGTTTTTTAATTTCGGTTTTTTCAGATTTTTTGGGTAAAGAGTTCATACATACATATAATTAACTTGTGTTCCAAATATTTATTTAATTCTACAAAAATACAACTATCTAAGATGTTTCTTAAGAAAATAAAAAAATATATGGGATAAGTGATGACACCAAAATATTCAACAAAAAACAAAAATGAAATGGCATAAAACAAATATTACAAATTAACAAGTCATAATGAAAAAGATCACAATTTAAAAGTACTAGAACATGCTAAAATAAGTCTAATAAATATTAATTACATAATTAAACATTAAAGAAAAAATAAAATTAGATTATGTATTATAAATGTCTAAACCAATCTATCTATATATAATATAAAGGAGAAACATATACAAAATGATATGACACCTCTTTATGACCTCCATTCATATTTATCTTTTTTTCTTCTTTTTTTGCTATTTAAATTAATTATTTTGTTATAGAAGTGAAGTACTTAATTTATTACAAATAAATATTTTATTTATGAAAAACATCACTACAAAGACTCTTCACATGCCCATTTACAAAGAGTAATTATCCATAATCACGCCTCTCTAATTTCTACTCTTAATTAGAAAAAATCTTTTTTCTCCTTTTTTTTACCTTCTTCCAATTATAAAATGATGATATATTTTAATATTATAAGTTTTATTATTTAATCTAGAGCTATATAAAATAAAATAAAAAAGAAAAGAAGCATAGATAAGGTAATGTAACACCTCTCTACAGTTAAAAAATATAATTATTTTCCCCTCTTTTAAAATATTTTTCTTCCTAAAAATATCTATATATAAATTCCCCATGAATGTTAAATTGCAATTTTTCATTAAAAACTTTTAATAACACTAAAAGGTACATCATAATATCTCAATTCTCTTAAGTTTCCTATCTTTATTAATATAAATCTTTAGACCTTATTTCATTTATACGGGAGAGGAAGAGAGATTCAATTTGATTGAATAAAATAAATAATGTTAATGACTTAAAGAAAGCTCTTTGTATTATTTTTAATTTCAAACCGTTATTGGAAATAATTACACTATTATAAGTATTAAATTGTATCTAATTTATTGCTTTTTTTTAAAAAAAAATCTACTTGCCACCCAATTCTCAATATATATAACTATATATATGATCTCTCATTTTTTGTTACATTCCAATTAAATTGTGATAATTTTTAAATTCTTTTCATATCATGTGTTAAAATTAGAGTAAATATCAAATGTTCATCTCTAACCCTACACTCTATTTTATTCTCATAATATAGAGTTCTCTATTTTTTCAGACTATCAACTCCAACCCAATTCTCTATTTTACTCTCTAAAAAAGAATTTTTTTCTCTTTCTTCAATATTATATTATTATTTTTATTTCTATTTCATTTTCTTATGGAGAAGTTTAGAAATAACAAACGGTGGAGATATTGGTATGGGAATTTGATGACTCAATTTATCCGACGGGAAGGTGTTGTGGAGGAGTACCATGATTTGTGCCCATTGAAGGTTCCATATTTGGTACGTAAGTTGGTGGATGTGACTAAGAACAAGGCACAAGATACTTCACATGGACCCGTGCTCTCTACTGTTGATCACCAAGCTTGGGATGATAGTTGGATGGGTCCAATGTTTAGTATGGATGAGTTGCAATGATACATCGATAGTCATCCTAGGACCGATGCAGAGATGGCTGAGTTGGATGCACCCTACCCATTGATGGATAGTCTTATGCATATGTGAAAAATGGGCCCAACTTTTCAAGGGCCGTTAGACGATGATGAGCCCACTATTTAAGTCTCTCCCAATGATGATGATGATGAGGTTGATGATTTGGGCATGTCACTTATGACGGTTGATGAAGCCACAAATTTGGCGGATGAAGATGATGTTGATGATGGAGACGAGGCCTAGAGGCCCAGAGAGTTCCTTATTTCACTATTAGCTTATGTATTGAATTATCGCACTGGGGACAGAGCCATGTTTTAAGTGTGGGCGGGAAAATGAATTCCTAGTTTTTTTTTACTATTTTATGGAGTTTTTTTTAGAATGGGTCCCTCGGCTTTTGTTTTCGATTCCTTTCTAGAAGATAGTCTCTTTCAACTGAATAGATTTTTATTTTATTTAATTTTGTTTAGGAGAGGCATAGTAGTAGTGACTTGTCCCAATGATGGATGGATAATAACCGTCTTAAGGAAAAATTAGTCATAGGTTTGCAGGATTGGAAACCCAACAATTGAAACTTTGAAACCCCACTTTGAAGTTAGCCCGATGACATGGGTAGTTCATGTGTAATCATTTATATTAAAGAAGTAACTCTTGAGACATACATAAATTCTTTAACTGAACTTTAAGAATGAAGAAACTGGCTTAATTGTGTGAATTCACTCAATGTGTTTATATATGATCATGCAATGAGTGTATTTCAATATGTGTATCATGGTGCCATGTGAGGTGAGTGTTTGATTGGCTTCTTGCATAGAAGAGAATCTAGAACTTTCCCATGTGTGTGTGAGAAAAATTACTAGCATGAAGTTGTGGAACATGATTTAGGCATTTCCTTGTGTCACGCCTCGAAGCTAACCCCAGGACACGGACACGGGACCTAGGATCACGAGTGACCCCAAGCTAACCCTGCTGGCATATCATAAGCATACTAAAGCAAACTGAATCAATAAATACTGTGCGGAAGCTAAATCATATAAATAATCTAAAATGATGGGGAATACCCATATACTAAGTTTGAATAAAGAAAACTGAGAGTTTGAATACAAAGGAAAAGTCAAACTCTAACACTAAGGCTGAAACTACTATGTCTGAAATAAAACCTCTATTGACAAGAAATGTTGGGACTGCCCCCAACTAGATCTAGCAAAACTGAAACTAAAGCTAAAAGCAAGAAAGTTAATCATGTCACTAGTCCTCGAAGAATGAGGAATCACCACTGATGTTGCTGAACTGAAGATCGGAAACCGGATGCATTGCCGCTAGTTCTGCTGGCAATTCTAAATCATAAGCCACTTTTCCAACTCTTTTCAAGATCTTGTAAGGGCCTACATATCTAAGATTGAGCTTCCCTTTCTTGACAAATCTCATCACCCTCTTCATAGGTGACACTTTCAGGAAAACCCAATCATCAACTTGGAACTCTAATTCCCTTCTCCTTACATCTGCATAAGACTTCTAGCGACTCTGGGATGTCTTAAGTCTATCTCTGATGAGTTGCACTTTCTCCATAGCATCTTGAACCGAATTTGGCCCTATCAAGGCTGCTTCACCTACTTCAAACCAACCAACTGGAGATCTACATCTACGCCCATATAATGTCTCATAAGGGGGCCATCTGAATGCTGGAATGGTAACTATTATTATAGGTGAACTCTATAAGAGGAAGGATATCATCCTAACTACCCTTGAAATCGATCACACAAGCTCTCAACATGTCCTCTAAGGTCTGAATGGTACTCTCTGCCTGCCCATCTTTCTGCGGATGAAATGTTGTGCTAAGATTAACCTGAGTACTAAGACCTTTCTGAAACGACTTCTAGAAATGAGAGGTAAACTGAGGACCTCTATCTGAGATGATAGACAAAGGAACCCCATGCAACCTGAATATCTCATTAATGTAAAGTTTGGTGTAGTCCTCCTCCAAATCTGTAGTCTTGACCGCCAAAAAACGCACAGACTTAGTAACTCTATCAACTATCACCCAAATAGAGTCACGATGTCTGCGAGTACAAGGAAAACCTGTGATGAAGTCCATGTTAATCACTTCCCACTTCCAAGTAGGAATGTCCATCTCTTGAGTCATATCTCTTGGTTTCTGATGCTCTACCTTGACTTGCTGACAATTGAGGCACTTAGCCACAAAATCCGCTATATCTTTTTTCATACCATTCCACCAAAAGACTTCCCGCAGATCATGGTACATCTTAGTGGCGCCTGGATGAATAGAATATCTGGAATTATGGGCTTCTGTGAGAATCTGATGTCTCAACTCACCCACCTTAGGAACGCATAATCGACCTTGATAGCGAAGCACACCATCTCCCCCTTGGGAGAAAACCTCAACTCTCTGCTGATGGACTGCATCCTTTAGTTGAAGCAATATTGGATCACTGTCTTGATTTTCCTTAACCTCCACTACCAATGAAGATTTTAACCCATTCTGAATTGTTACACCACCATATGATATGCTCATAAGGCGAACTCCCAAACGAACAAGCCTATGAACCTCTTTTTCTAGTTCATTTTTTTCTTCCTCAACATTGGCTACACTACTCATAGATAGTCTACTAAGAGCATCTGCCACTACATTGGCCTTACTAGGATGGTAATGCACACTTATATCGTAATCCTTGAGGAACTCAAGCTATCTTCTCTGGTGAAGATTCAACTCTTTCTGGGTGAACACATACTGAAGGCTCTTATGCTCTGCGAACACATCTACATGAACATCATACAAGTAATGTCTCCAAATCTTAAGTGCAAACACCATTGCTGCAAGCTCGAGGTCATGAGTTGGATAGTTCTTCTCATGCACCTTAAGTTGTCTAGAACCATAAGCTATAACCTTACCTCGCTGTATAAACACACAACCTAGGCCGACTCTGGACGCATCACAATAGATCATATAACCGTCTGAACCTTCTGGTAGAGTGAAAACAGGAGATGTAGTCAACCTAGTTTTCAATTCTGCCGAAGCTTCTCTCACAATCATCTGACCATTGAAACTCAACCTTTTTCTGAGTTAACATAGTCAATGGAGAGGCTATGGATGAAAATCCTTCCACGAACCTTCTGTAATAACCAGCCAAACCCAAGAAACTTATGATATCTGTTGGAGAGGTAGGTCTGGGCCATTTTTTCACTGCTTTTATTTTCTGAGAATCCACTCAAATTCCTTCACTAGACACAATATGCCCAAGGAAAGCAACTAATTGCAACCAAAACTCACATTTGCTAAACTTAGCGAATAACTGGCAATCTTTGAGAGTTTGCAGCACTATCCTCAAATGATTCATATGTTCTTCCTCATTCCTAGAGTAAATGAGGATAGCATCAATAAAGACGATGACGAACAAGTCCAAATACTGCTTGAATACTCTGTTCATCAAGTCCATGAAAGTTGCAAGAGCATTGGTTAGTCCAAACAACATAACTACAAATTCATAATAACCATACCGATTTCTAAAGACTATCTTCAGAATGTCACTATCTCTGACTTTGAGTTGATGATAACCCGATCTGAGGTTTATCTTTGAGAAATGACTAGCACCCTGAAGTTGGTCAGACAAGTCATCAATCCTGGGGATGGGATACTTATTCTTGATTGTGACTTTGTTCAACTGTCGATAGTCAATACACATTCTAAGGGAACCATCTTTCTTTTTCACGAACAACACTGGTGCACCCCATGACGAAATACTAGGTCTGATAACCCCTTATCTAGAAGGTCTTTCAACTGCTCTTTCAATTCCTTAAGCTTAGTTGGAGCCATTCTGTAAGGAGGAATAAAGATGGGTTGAGTATTTCGAAGGTGATCAATTCCAAAGTTGATTTCCCTTTCAGAAGGAACTTCGGGAAAATCTTCTGGAAACACTTCTGGGAACTCATCAACTACAGGAACTGACTCAAGAGTTGGGGTCTCGAAGCTTGAATCCTTAACCCGAACTAGATGATAGAGACAACCCTTAGAGATCATCTTTCTAGCCTTATGGTAAGAAATGAATCGACCCACAGGCGCTAAGCTACTACCCATCCATTCTAAGACTGGTTCATCTAGAAACTGAAAATGAATAATCCTAGTTCTACAATCGACTGAGGCATAACAGGAATGCAACCAATCAATTCCTAGAATGACATCAAAGTCTACCATTTCTAACTCTACAAGATCTGTTAAGGTGACTTTCTGGGAGACTGTGACAGGGCAGTTTCTGTATACCCGTCTAGCTATAACTGGGTCACCGACTGGAGTAGAAACTGAGAAGGGCTCTGAGAGAGTTTTTGGACTAAAATCAAACTTGATTGCTATATAAAGAGTTACAAAGAAAAGAGTAGCCCTGGATCTAACAAAGAATAAACATCGAGATTAAAGACTCATAACGTACCAGTGACCACATCAGGAGAATCTTCCTGATCCTGGTGAGCCTGAAGAGCATAGAGCCTATTTTGGCGTTGTTTACCACCTATACCAGATGGGTTACCCTGCTGAGTCGGGCGACCTGCTGGCGCTGCTTGAAGTTGTGAACTGAGCTCTACTATTACCACTCCTTGACCTTGTTTAGAAGGACAATCTTTCAACCTATGACCACACTGACCACACCCAAAGCATCCCTTCATTTCCTGCAAGACACTAGCCCAGATGGTTATTACCACACTTAGGGAAAGTTGGGTAGGTTCTGGTGCCTGAACACAACCTTGAGACTTAGAGCCTGTTTCCCTACCTTCCTAATCATTTCGAAACTTGGAGGATGGAACACTAGCTGATGAAGGTGGTGGAGCTGAAGACTTCTGCTAAAACTGTAAGTGATTTCCACCACCCAATTTCTGTTATGAATAATCATCATTGCATGTTCTAGCCTTCTTATTCTCTTAGCCTGTTACCTAAGCTTATCTCCCTCAACCTGCTGAGCATGAGTCATGAGCCTAGAGATGTTCATATTTTCTAGCAACATAACATTCCTACATTTTGTTTTCACTAAGTCAGACACTCCATACAGAAACTTGTTCATTTGAGCCCTGGAATCAGCAACCATGTGAGGAGCATACCTGGAGAGTTGGGTGAACTTGAGTCCATGCTCTTGGACTATCATGTTACCTTGCCTCAAGTTTCATGAACTCCTGAGCTTTTGTCTCCCTTAACTCTCTTGGGAAGAACCTATCTAAAAAGGTCTCACTAAATCATTCCCAAGTGATAGGAGCTACATTTGTACCCATGTTCTCTTTTCCACTGAGTATACCAGATATGAGCCACATCCTTAAGCTGGGTAAGATGCCAACTCAACCCGATCATTCCCAGTTACCCGCATCACTTCAAAGACCTTCTTGACCTCATCTATGAATTTTTCGGGATCCTCACCAATCTGCGATCCTAAGAACTCAGGCGGATTCATCCTAACAAAATTTTGGACTCTAGCTGCAGCTGACTCAACATTAGCATTTGTCGGAATTGGAACCTGCTGGTTGTTCTGGTTGGTCACACTCTGAGCCAATAACTAGATAGCATTTCAAAATTCAGCATTCGATACTCTTGATCTGGAACTGGATGATCTGTGTTTGCATTCCTAGCATTTGCATTCCTGGCATTAGCTCTACGAGGAGGCAATGATCTGAAATGCAAAACGATGAGTCAAAACGAAGAATTAGATCATACCTTACACACGATAAGAGTAGCAAGAAAAATAAAGTTTTCCTAAATCACTTTGTAGCCTCCCTCTCATTAGATGTGGTGCACTTCACACCTATAAAAATGACTCTACTTAGTGTGGCATTTCAGACATCCTAGGGCTCTTAA